>NW_026038182.1:0-52772 GCF_023373825.1 Bactrocera dorsalis
AATATATTTGAATGGTCAACGCGCTAATGACATCCAGCCCTTATGGTTAATGGAACCGAAAGATGTGTCACAAGAACAGCATAATGAGTTCTATAGATTCATTGCAAACACTTTTGATACACCACGTTTCGTATTGCATTACAAGGTAATTCGATACATACGAAATTAAAGTTTATTGTTTTCTAAAATAATGAAATTATTCGCAGACTGATGTGCCACTCAGCATTCGTGCTTTGCTCTACTTCCCCGAAGGTAAACCTGGTTTATTCGATATGACACGTGACGCTAATGTGGGTGTGGCTTTATATACGCGAAAGGTTTTAATACAATCTAAAACAGAAAATCTGGTGCCCAAATGGCTACGATTTATTAAAGGTTTGATTTTGAATTTAAAGGATTAATAACAATTTTCTAATATTTTTCTTTCTATAAAGGCGTTGTGGACTCCGAAGATATACCTTTAAATTTAAGTCGCGAACTTCTTCAGAATAGCGCTTTGATCAAGTTAGTTTTACTTATAAAATTTTTATGTAATTTAGTTGCATAATTTTTCATTACTTTTCCAGAAAGCTGTCTAATGTGCTAGCAACTCGTGTGCTCCGTTTCCTACAGGAACGTGCGAAAAAGCAACCTGAAGAGTATACTGCTTTTTATAAGGATTACGGCCTATTCCTCAAGGAAGGCATTGTTACGTCAAACGATCACAATGAAAAGGAAGGCATTGCCAAGCTTTTGCGTTTCGATTCGTCAAAGAATGCGGACGGCAATCGTATATCCCTTTCAGATTATTGCACAAATGTTGGTGAACAAAAGGATATCTACTATTTAGCTGCGCCAAATCGCGTGCTCGCTGAATCGTCTCCTTATTATGAAAGCTTGAAGAAACGGGGCGTTGAAGTGTTATTCTGTTACGAACCCTATGATGAGCTTGTCCTCATGCAATTGGGTACATTCCAAGGTAAAAAACTAGTATCTGTTGAAAAGGAGATGCGTGAGGATGATGCGGGTGAAAAGGTAACAGACTACGGCGAAGGCAGTTTATTACGCTCGCAGATCGACGAACTCTTGCCCTGGATACGAGAGAAACTTAGTGGCAAGGTGGTGAATGTTAAGGTCACAACTCGCCTTGACACACATCCTTGTGTGATTACAGTAGAAGAAATGGCGGCTGCGCGACATTTCATTCGCACACAGAGCCATCAATTGCCCGAGGAGAATCGTTTTGCTTTATTGCAGCCGCAATTAGAGATAAATCCTAAGTAATTTATAAAGCAAATATTTTAACGACGCAAATTTTAATTGCTTTCTATCTCTCATTCTCTCTATTTATAGGCACGAAATTATTAAGAAATTGAATAAGCTGCGCACAAGTGATCCTGAGCTTGCGGAGTTGGTTACACAACAGCTTTTCGCGAACGCTATAGTCGGCGCTGGGCTCGCCGAGGATCCACGTACGCTTCTGCTGACAATGAATGAATTGTTGACAAAAGCTTTGGAGAAACATTAGAAAACTGTTATAATAATTAAATTAGTTTTATGTATGATTTTTTAATTGAGCAAAATTACTACCGTTTTCCGTTCTGTGTGTGAATGTACAAAGACAAGAAATACTTAACCTAATACTACACAAATTATTTTAATTGTGAAAATGAATAAAAAGAAATGTTACAAAAATATTTAGCTGTTTTTTACACAGACACAAAATTTTTAATATTCACTTACAATAACACCTTGTAAGTCAATATGAAAAAAAGTTCAGTAGGTTTTGAATTTATTTTTGTTTTGCTTTTTTCGATCAATTAGCTAAAATCGTTTCGAAAATTTGATGATAAGTTTATGTTATAAATTAAAATATCGAATTATTTCATAATAATGGAACCACCTAAAGACAAATGGAATATTGTGCTACTTGTATTTATTTTACACGGCATTGGCACATTGATGCCATGGAATATGTTTATAACGGCAAAGAGTTATTTCGTTGAATTCAAATTAGGCGGCGGAGATTCAAATTCAACAGGTGCTTCAAATTATGCAGCGAATTTCTTACAATATCATGGATTTGCAGCTCAAATTCCCAATGTGGTATTTAATTGGCTCAATGTGTTTTTAAATTTGGGTGGAGATTTGACCACACGAATGGCCATTAGTATTTTAGTGGAGCTGTTTATATTTGTGGTTACAGTTCTTATGGCCATGGTTGACTCTACAGATTGGCCCGGCGCCTTTTTTTGGATAACAATGGTCACAGTAGTCGTCTTAAATATGGCTAGCGCTGTTTACCAAAATACTATATTCGGAATGGTCGCCACCTTTCCATTTAGATATACTGGCGCGGTTATATTGGGATGCAACATTTGCGGCCTCTTTGTATCTTTAATAAGTATTGGGAGTAATTATATATTTCCTACAATTAGAACTGCTGCCATTTATTACTTCATAACGGCGATGGTGCTTTTGTTGTTTTGTTATGATACATTCTTCGCAATACCTTTGAACAAATTTTTCATCTATAATCAACTTTCTCGAAAAACGGAAGGCAATGAAAATGTGAAAACTTCGGATATACCTTATTGGACTATCTTTAAAACAGCATCAATGCAGCTGTTTAATGTATTTCTAATATTCTTTGTAACTTTGGCGGTTTTTCCTGCCGTTAACTCTGATATTAAGGCATCGTCATCGGATTTTTTCATAAAGGACCCCATAATGTATATACAAATTACCTGCTTTTTAACATTCAACTTATTTGCGATGCTTGGAAGTTTGACTTCATATTGGATTCAATGGCCTGGCCCGAAATATTTGGTCGTACCAGTTGCTTTGCGATTGGTTTTTATACCGTTATTCCTGTTTTGCAATTATTTGCCTCTAAACATCGATAGAAGTCTGCCAGTTTTAATAAACAATGACTGGATATATTGGATTATTGGCGTTTTAATGGCATACACTTCCGGATACTACAGTGCTCTGGCAATGATGTATGCACCACAGACAGTTGAACAAAACCAACAAGTCAAAGCTGGAATGTTCGCCGGTGCAATGCTCATAAGTGGGATTTTTTGTGGAATTTTGTTTTCATTCATAACTCCTTACTTAGTCTAATATGAAATAAACTGAGATCTATATCATGAATAAACTTTTTACGGAAATTAAAAATTTACAGTTACAAACTTTAGGATTTCCGGCCATATAGATTTCCTCTACACTTATATGTATATAAATGTATATATTATTTGTCCATTGCGAAGACGAAAACTTCAAAAATAAAGTATGTGGTTTTATTTTATATATGTTCAATTTATTTAAATGCGAAATTATGAGATACCTTAGAGTTATTAAAAAAATTCGTATTGTCATATACCGCCTAACATCAGAAAATGCAACCCTGTTTCACGTGAGTAGTCATTATGGATTAAAAAGCAAAGTGTAGCATAGCGCGTACTCGCTCTGCTGGCGAGAGAAGAAAAATAACCGAAATACCTCTCACGTGCTTCTCCACTTGTACGCTCTTTATTATACTTAGCATGTGAATGTGTACTCAATACCCCTCTTAACTTAACTATTTCTATCAAGAATATGATCTACGTTCCATGTAATAAGCTCAAATTCAAGCAAGGTTTCCAGTATTCGAATTATTACTTTTTTTAAGCCATTCTTTGTTAATTTGGCTTACGGTGCTTAGGTTTTATAAGTATTTTATTGAAAAGCTGAATATTCTATGGTCACGCGCAGTTCGAAGGGAAAATTTTTAGTCGTACACACACACTACTGCATCTCGTTAAATACGCGTGTGACGTTTTCTCCTGTTTAGCGCTCCCTTTCCCCAACCCAATGCTGCTTCTAAATAACTTGGTCATATGACCACTAGTTTAATCATGCGTGTGCAACAACTATACTCGTATAGCCGTGCGATAACATTTGTGTGAGCGGTTTGGCTATATATTAACCACTTCCATGGAAAGTGACAACTGGTATATAATTGGACAACCAGCAAACACTACGAGCTGAACAACAGCGGAGTTTGGCGTTCAGTGAAGAAATTGAAATCACTCACAGTGTTGTCAGCGACCGAACCGACCAGTTCTTGTTCGAACTCCTACGCTCTAGCAGCAAGTTACCAGTCAAGACCCAAGAAAGGCCTAAAGCTAACCACAAGTTAGTCAAGTGAGTGTTGGAAATGTGCAATCTGTGATAAAAGTTTTCAAACTATATATGACATACGGTCTGCTCTTAGTGTGTTGAAGTTGTAGAAAAAAGTGAAGGGAGGGAAATTGTAGCTGAATTGAATTTGTACTGTTTGCTGAAACGATTTTGAGAAGCATCAGGCAGACAATAGTCGATTCACTTTAAACATCCCCAGGGGAAATTGGAAAGAATACGCAATAACAGAACACAGGCAGAGGCAGAAAATTGCCACGACATTTGCTGAAACACAAGGCAAAAGAAAGTGGGAAAAGGAGCTTCTCTGATTTGACAAGTGAGCACAAAGAGTAGTGACTTTGCGAATGTGATATAAATAAATAGGTACGGCAATCTCTTCGATTTTTAGTTAACAAATCGAGAATTGCAAACTTTCTTGCTTTAGAAAAATAACGATATCCGTTAAAGCATAGCAATATTACATTGCGGGGGACATATTTCCAATATTCTGTCTAGTTGAAAATTGAAATCAAGAGGTAGACGGTCAGTAGCAATAATTAAATCGAAGTGTAGAAACGAATAAAAATTCGATAAAGTGCAATACATCGTCATACAAGACAAAAAAACAACAACCACGAGAAGGTACGAAAAATACAACATTGTACACGAACGTAGCAACGATAGAAGGTGACGACAACGGTGCCGACGTTAGCGACGAGACAAAATCAAAAACGAGACGTAACGAAGCGAAACAATTGAAGAGAGAACAGCAAAAACAGTAGTTGAGTCGACAAGCAGTCAAGCAGCAGTCAAAGTGAAGAACTCAGAAATTTTGAAAGTGCTATCAAGTAAAAACGCAAATTAAATTTTACATCTTCTATATTTTAATTATAAAAGCAAAAATACGTTATAAAACAATACAAAAGATAGAAAAAAAAAATAAACAGGAACGTACAAATTCGCAAGAATAGTACTTCCAAGAACTCGCTTCAACACACCTACAACAGAACCGAATTAAATAATATAAGGAATATAATAAACGAGTGCACATCTTGAACAGCAAGCCCTAACGTAAAAATCAAATAAATTTTCTTTTTCGTAGAAAAACTTACAAAACACCCCGCACATACACAATAAAACAGAATCATGTCTGATGCACAGAGCGATAACCCAATCTACGGACCCTTCTTCGGAGTCATGGGAGCAGCCTCAGCCATCATTTTCAGTGGTAAGTAAACTATTCGGAAACAAAAAGTCTTGCATAAAAAATGCGATGACAAAGTGGGACTTGCTTGGGAAGATATGTCAATTATACAGGTAGATGGATATGATTTGGTATCTGAATGGTTAGCTATTTGCGGTCAGACGTTTATTACGGGGGTTTATTGGAAGTTGTATTAAAAAGAGGCTATCCTAAGACCACTATTACACAAAATGTACAACTAAATATATATTTTATTTTATTTTGTATGAACATGTGTAAAAAATCGAACATTTTGGCAGACGGATTGCGAAAAAGGGATGAAAAGGAATTGTTGGGAATTTTCTTGGCACATGTGTACGTATATTCAGTACTTTTTCGGGAGAAGGCAGGTGGAAGGTCGCTGTTCTATATACATTTAATCGCATATATGTATATGAAAAAGAAAATGAACTTTCATACTATATCGGAAAAAATGATTCTTTTGCATAGTTTGTAGGAAATTTGTAATGTTATAGCTTCATCATATTCTAATTTGGTACTATGAAAATAACTGCAACATTGAAGCTAATCTAATGCGGGTGACATACGAAATATATTAGTAATTTTGCTATATATATTATTTTTATCCAATATATGATTACAAATTATTTGCTGTGCGTTGCATTGTGATGATGTTCAACTTAACCAAAAAACATTTAACACCCTCTATTAATGCGTGAATTGAATGTACAATAGTAACCTACAATACTTTTTATCATCACGCGCTCTCTTGTTAGTTGAAAAGAGCAGCAATGCTGGTCAGCTATTTGAATAAAAATAATGCAAAGAGAATAAGGAGGAGAAAAGAGCACTTAAATTTAGAAGGAAATGAGTCAACTACCACAAGCGCCAAGTGGAGCTCAACAACCATTAATTGTAGCATATGACAGAGAACCAGTTTGAATGTGGCTTGTGGGCTATTTCAGCGATGGGGTGGGTGGTGCAAATTGTAAGGTTAAGCTTAAGTTGCGTATGGCAGCAGTGCTTCCAAAAACAAATGTGAACATTGTTCAATTCTGACAAGTCATGAGACTTGCTCATGTTTCTTTACCTTGCGCAGTATTGCCATTGCTCAAAATTCCTTGAATTTAAGGTTTTGGTTGTGCAATTTACACACATATGCGATATTTTAAAATTCATATATCTGGTTTTAATATGGTATTGCATAAATAACTGGCAATTGCAATAATCACATGCTTTCGCTTGATATCACATGGTTAACTGATAATGCTTTTGATAAGAAAACAAACACAAGTTACAGAACGAAAAAAAATCTTAATTCACATATATGCTCCCATAACTTTTTAAAGCATCAAAAGGTTCAATTTACAAACTTCTTAAAATTAGTATGTTTTCTTTAATGTCACATGATTTGTCAATTACTTGACTTAAGATATGGTTCGTGGCCTCATTACGTAATAGTAACAACTTATAATCATTATTGTAATATACATACATACGTCAGTTAGTTTTCAACTTAATAAAATTTTTTAAACATTTTCAAAGAATTAAATGACCATATTGGTTACGTATACGTACTTGTTTTCGCATATTTCTCCATTTTTTTATACTAAAAACGGAGTTAGTTTACTTTTAAGTCATTGTTGAAATATTCATTTAACGTCTTTATGATATCTCAGGCACGTCTTCCCGGACTATGTACATATAACGACTTGATACTGTCGAGTAGGTTATATAGTCACATGATTAACTGTTACTGTATTTTTCTAATTGTGCATATGCTCGTTAATTTGATTTTTCGATTCTTTTTCTCTCTTTTCGCTTACTCTTATTTCATTGTGCTTTGCCGTTGATATTCCGTTCTTTCTGACCAGTTGATATGACACACTAATCACATTGAGTCATTCACATTCTCTGAATAAAAACAATTATATTTATATGTAAAGATACTCCGAGTCATGCTTTGGTCGTTATTACGAAGTAATGTATTTATTTTATTTAAAATTAATATAATTTTTTTAAAACTTCTGAAGATATATCAGTTATATAAATCAAAACGAAAGTGAAATGTGTATTTAACATCAAGGCACAGTGACACTTAATAGAATGGAATACATGATTTTTTTTTTTTAATTAGAAAGAAAGCTTATCCTTAAAATATTTTCGCAGCTTTAGTTTAACATATTTTCTAATAGCATTAAGTAATTTAACAGTTCCAATTTTTTTATTGTAATTTTTCCCTATGAACTCGTGTTAATCCGGTTTACAGAAATATATTCGTTACGCTTGTCAACATATTATTGAGTAGTAATTTTGCTGGTCATAACTTTGAAAGGTTTCATTTCATTGAACTTTACGCTTATGTGCATAATTGTATATGCTCTACATTTCTCTTCATATACTTTGCCGCCTATTATGCATGTATGTATGAATGTATATGTGGCTTTGATTTATATAGAGCTTCTTATCTCCGGATGCGCAAACGCCCTTTTTCAGCCATTAAATAAAGATGAAAATTGAAGTTCATTTGTAGTTTTTCTAACCAAATTCCACTTTTCGTAGTAGTCACGTGACACTTGAGCAGTTATTAATAACACCTTTTATTTTGACTTTTCAAGCGCAACGCTATTCGTGGGCGTTTGCTATATATTACTACACGAGCATGTCTAGACGCTTACGCTTTGTTCATTTATTTTTTTTTCCATATTTTTAACTAATTTGCAAGCTATTTGTGTGATAATCTTCGTATTTTTGCAGCATCTTCTCTGTGCAAATTTATATGTGTATGAAGCAAAAAATATCTTTTCCCCCGGATTTTCATACAAGCGAGAGAAAAATTACACTTTCTTGCTATTATAGCTTTACAAATGAGCATAATAATGACCTCCATTGCTCTGTGTTTTCTCCTACGTTCTCTCTTTCTCAGATCGAATATATTTTATTTTGCAATAAATCCGTACTTGCATCCGTATTCAGCTACAGAAAACGTCATCAATTGACATCCATTTAGTCAATGGAAAAGAGCGTCCATATTTCTATTTAAAAGAAGCATTTATGCTTACGCACATTTCATTGGCACTTATATTAATTTATTGCTGAGCATACATGTTCTCATGCTTTCACACATTTGTACATATGAATGTGTATTCGCGTGTATATTGTATAATTGATACTTTTTAAATTTATTTTGTATTTAAGTTTTGATGTACTTTCTATTTATTATTTCGCTTTCAATGCTAGCGATATGTCACACGTTTTAAATCTCTAAACAAAACCATTGAAGGCGTATGCATTCTTTATTTGTATTTATTTTATATAATTTAATGGTTTATAGTCATTTATTCGAAAAGTGTCATAACATTTTACTAATCATATAAGAGCACCATTACCTTAGCAGTTTACTTAAGAATTTATAATGGGCATCTTATGCCAAATCAATTTATGCAATTATTATTGAAGTTATTCCTATGGGAACTAAGCTCCCGCTTCTTAGAAATTCTTCACATTCTTTCTTAGCTTTTGTTCTCTTACATGATTTGTTTTGTACGTTGCTACTTGAATTCTCATTGTTTTGTTTGCTTTATTGTGTCTGCCACATTGGCTCACATTGGATTTAACTATACATTCACTGGCACATCCGTACGTTTTTGTACTCAACTGTGACGTAAAATGTTTTTAAATATGAATTCTATAAAAGAGAATACATCTGTACATATGTACATATTTAGATAGCAAGCAATAAGAAAAATGTGCTTCATTGTTGTTTTATTGGCATTAATTTTCTGTCTGCGCGGTGTATGCCAACCCGTTTTCTTTTCGATCCCGCATATTGCCGCATTACTGAATGGTTTTATTGTGATAGTTTGATTAACAATATATTTAAATTTTGTTTTGATTTCGTGCAAAATGTTTACTACTTGCTATTTATTACAAAGCATCTGCAGCTCACCCGTAAATTTGTAAAATTGCATGAAATGTCTTTCGGGACGCAAAAGAGCCTCTCAAAAATATTAAATATTTAAAATTTGCAGCTTACTGTGTGCTCTATGTATGCACAAATTTGAATTCTAATGCAAAAAAGTTATTAAACAGAAATTAGTTAAGTCGTTTCGTTATGCAAAAAAAGCGGTTTCAAGAGACGTTCAATGCCAAGTCCCAATGTAAATCTAATTTTACTTTCAATTTTGTTAATACACAACAAAAAGGAATGTTTGTAGATGCGAGTATATGTATCTATAGTGAGCGTAACTTGGTTGCTAGCAAAAGCGAATACACGTACGGCGGTTATAGCTAAGCTACTAATTTAGCATCGCCAATGGAAGTGTACTCAAATAGGCTACTGCTGTCGGTACATATACATACTTATGTATGTAGAAAGATGTAGGGAGATCTCAAGGAATAAATTATTTAATTTCAGTGTATCTTTTTATTGACTTATGGCGGATCGTGGCTTATACATTCCTATGCATATTCTTTACATTGCTGTTGTACTTATTGCTCCTTAAATGGTGTACCAAATTATTTAATGGTCGTTACGATAAACATTTCAATAAATCACAATTATTACATTTCATTTTTTTATCATAAGTAGTTTACAGCGCCATTTTTACCTTGCTTATCAAATTTCACAATAAAATATTTAATAATTTCTTTTTCTCATAATAAGTTTATATCAGTAACAAGGCATTGTCATTTCAAGTATAGAATTTATAAAGATATTCTGTACTTGCATGGAATTTAAAAATTAACAATATTTTTCAACGTTCATATTATGACAGCTGATCAAGGCGATTCGCTCTCTTTCTGGTACTCTTATTTGTACTCACTTAATCGCTATCGATTGTTATCCGAACAATTTGATGGCAAGCAAAAGTTACGCACGAAGTCATTTATAAATATGCCTTGTGCTGTTAATTAGCGTGAAATCACATGACTGTCATTATACCTGATATCAGAGTGGCTAATATTACTTGACTCCCAACTCCACCTTATACCGCAGGCGAATATTGACACGCAATACATACAAAGTATGCTTACTGATGATCGCTCAGCCAATAACCAGCAAGCGACAAATTAAACAATATTTTTGACAATTGTCAAATGAATAAATTCTCCATTATTAAGTGCCATTGGCGAAATTTGAACAATATTACATTGCTTTGAATATAATTTGCTATGCAACACATATACATATATGTCCATGTTATTGCAAAAAAAAATATGTATATATACATATTCATACGTATACATATATTATATATGTACATATATACATGTGTATGTATGTATTCCACGCTTTTTCAGTTTGAATTTCAACTTTATGTTTCAAACGTTCAGCATTTTCTCTGACGTTCGCTTTACGTCTGGTTTGCAAACTTAATTGATTATTATTTTTATTTTGCTCGCTATCGGCTATAACCGGTTATTTCTCATTTTATATAGCGAAGTTCGATATATGCGATCGTGTATTTTTAATTACAATTGCTGTATTCATTGACATGTTTACGTAGCAATAACGTTGGGGATGGGGAAAATTCGATGACTCACCCATTGCAATATGAGAAAAATCACCGATAGATGATTTTATATTCGGTCTTAAATTTATATAAAAAAGTAGTGTATAAGTATATTAATGTACTTTTATTTGCCTAACACGAATACCTTATTTCGCTGTTAGCTAGCTTTTACAATATTCTAGAAATTCATTCTTATCTAAAACTGGTACTTCTTCTTATCGCTTGCAAGGCATATCTTTACAACTGCTTGTTATTTGAGTATTCTCATTTATTATAAATTCAAATATTCTTGTTTCTCAAAAGAAGCGTTGGAGAATGTGAAAAATACGATTTTTTCCCTCGTACTTCACCTGCTTTACTGTTCTTTACTCGCGATAGCTACTCTCTTTTTTGATCAACTTGTCTCGGTATCATCTTTCGTTTAGCACAAGTCAATTCACTTTTGTGTGAATTGTGCTTGGATTTCTCATACTACGAAGGTTTTTATTTAATCTGCCTTTTATCACATTGCTTGCCGTCTCTTTTAATGACTGCTCAATTTTTTGTGATAATTGCATTACTGTCATGTGACCAATATTACAGGTGAATATTATATAAAATAATTACGAACTTAACGATTCGGTGAAATAATACAAAAACATACATATGTACATACATGTATAAAACCTGGAACGTTCGGTTATCTCTTGTAAAGCAGATAATCTTTATCTAAAAATGAAAACATGAAAATAAAGGTAGTTTATTGAACAATTTTTTATGAGTTTTTTATTTTCGTATTTTTATAATGTTTTAAATGTTATATTGTTATAAATGGAGGTTTCAAACGTTTCTCTGAGAAAATTGGAAAAATACTGCCGACATTTCTATATACAATATGTATGTATCTCTAAAATGAATGAAAATTTTTGTTCGAATTTAGTCAAGGGTTTGTAGGTACGAATTATTAAAAATGTCAGACGTTTAATTGTGTTTTCCCAAGCGGTCCCAATTATAAAAAGCATATTAATTATTTTTATATAAATTTCCGTTATATTTTTTTGTCTAGTTCGGAAAATATTTGTAATATATTTTTTATCACTATTTTGCTTTTTTTTTATTTTCCAGCTCTGGGAGCCGCCTATGGTACCGCTAAATCAGGAACTGGTATCGCTGCCATGTCAGTGATGCGACCAGAATTGATCATGAAATCTATCATTCCCGTTGTCATGGCTGGTATTATTGCCATTTACGGTTTGGTCGTAGCTGTCCTTATTGCTGGTGCTTTGGAAGAGCCCTCATCTTACACATTGTACAAGTAAGTGTGTGCCACTAGAGAATTTAGCGAAGTTTCAGTTTTTTATATTGCTAATTTGTTTTACTTGTTTCCTATTACTTTAAAATTTGCAGGGGTTTCATTCATTTGGGTGCCGGTTTGTCGGTAGGTTTCTCTGGTTTAGCGGCAGGTTTTGCGATCGGTATTGTTGGTGATGCTGGTGTAAGAGGTACAGCACAGCAGCCGCGTCTCTTCGTCGGTATGATTTTGATTCTCATTTTCGCTGAAGTATTGGGTCTGTACGGTCTTATTGTTGCCATTTACTTGTACACAAAATAAATTAATTCAACAATTAAAACCACAAATCCAACATCCACATCAATTAAAAACAAAAATATGCAAAAAAAATCAACCAACCAAACAATCATTAAAATGCAACAAGCAACATCCATCAAAGAAATTTGTAATAATATAAACGCAGCAACAACCAAACAAAGCCAAGGCGAGCAGGATCAGCGACAAGTATTAGAGTAAAAGTAGCTGGCAAACAATGGTAAAAGCAGCAGCAGCAACAACAACAGCAGCAGATCTCAAGCAGAGCCACAAGAATTGCTTGTAAAAAAGCCAAAATGAAAATAAAGTTCCACGAATGGCTGATTTTTAGTATTGAAATATTCATAACGTCGATGAAAGGAAGAGACAAACGAGTTGTTGCGTGACAGTATTTGCTTTACAAAATGTCACAACATTCTGTATTTGCCTCGAGCCGCACACAATTTCGTCTATATGTATGTCTATATATATATATAACCCAGCTTTATTCTATTTATGTTACGTTACTTTATGATTTTAATTTATTTTTTGGGGAACTAAGACCATTATCAACAACCAAAACAAAAAATTACAACAATTTATATTTGTATATACATAAAGTAACCAAGTGTTAAACTAAAAAGAAAGTCTGGGTTTCTTTTTTCGCCGTGAATGCGCAATGGGAATAAAGTAACTACGGAAATGTTATTTATATTTCAACACTTACACAACTGCGGTTGCACCGGAGAGCTAACGATCGCAACAAACGTCGCTGCCAATGTTTTTTTGTTTTGTTTTTAGTTACCGTATTTCGTTCAAAAAAAAAAAATATTTTTGCTGTGAGTTTAAAAATTGCTTCCTCTTGTTGTCACGTGTTTATGCGTTTATATTACTAGCGATTTTCTAATTCGTTAATGTTTTTTCTGATATTTCCTTTTTGTTTCTGTGTAATTATAATTATAAATATTTTTCAACAACGTTTATTGTTGTTGTTTAAAGAAAAACTTGCGTATTCAAAGTAGAAAATGAAAACATAAATACTACAAACCAAAAGCAGTAAAAGTTAAAAAGCAAACGGGAATGGAATCAACCAACCAACCAACAAACTTATTAAATAAAATGTACATGTAAATTTAAATTTAAAATTAATATTAAATTTAATTAAATTTAAATAAAGAAAACAAAGAAACAGTATATAGTTAAAAAATATTAAATAATTAGTGAGAAACCACCAACAAAGCAACAACAAAGACAACCATCAAATGAACAAAAACCACCACCACCACCAAAAACAACAAAACGAGAACAGCACGTAAAGAACTGAATGCGAACCACACCACTTTCGGGGAATACGCCTTCAGTAAAAGTGAGACGTCGCGGCTAATGTGGGTTGAACCGCAATTTTTCATTGAACTTCTGCTAAACGGCGATGTTTAGCACAACTTTTGAAGATATACTACTTCACTACTCCCCACTGGGCGCTTGCGTGCAACGCATATGAACAACACAACACACACACACACACACATCGAGGAACTGATTGCTTAACGGCATCATATGCGCCCAATAACATTCATCACCACCGCTTCAAGCCTACTTTTAGGCGTTATCGTTTTCTACGCCGCACGTCTGCACACGCGGTTCGCATTGTTTTTGTTGCATTGATTGAAGCAAAAGACCCAATTGTTGTGTACCAAAATGACAACTCGTTACAATTAACACAATCATAATGCTAAATGGGCACATTAAAACAACAAATAGTCTTTTGAAAGGGAAACACACACACATCCACGCAAAATGAAGGAATGGTTGAAACAACATCGATTAAATCAGAACATCAGATCACATACCAACACACACACACAACACACACTGTAACTAAGTCCCTATATATATATGTGTTTATTTTTAATTATTGTTCAATTTGTAAGAACTATTATTAATAATAATTATAATATATTTCTTTTTTCTTTTGTGATAAGCTTAAAAGGAAGTTGTTTATGAAACATTTGAAATTTCGAAGCGAAAACATAAAAACTACTAAATGGTATTTATATATGTATAACTATATCTATAAATACTTAATATACATACATACATAAACACATAATATAGATATATATATATAATTATTAAAAATAATTTACATACTATACATATTTAAACCAAATGGAAGCGCGAAAGCGCTGAAATTGTTACAAAAGCTAAACAAATTACAAAACAAAAAGCGATAAACAATATGATAAAGGATAAAGGTGTACGTGGCGTAGCATTTAAGGAAAAAAAAAACAAAACAAAAAACCGTTAGAAGTTGATGCAATACGAAACAAAGTCGGAGTTGAAGTATGTGTGCAGTTGAAAGCTAAACGCCATAGACAAGTAAAATATGACTTAGTGGCACACACATACACACACACTTCTGCAAATCACTTCCCGCAAGGCACTCACATACCGGATATTTCGCAACTTTGCCAAAAGTGAAAAAATATTCGCTGTGTGCTTCTGCAACCACACTAAACATCCACATTATTTCCTCTGTTATGTATAGAAATGCAAATAATTATATATATATATATACGAAATTATAAAAAGTAAACAAATATTATGTAAAATCTTATAACATATAAAAAAAATAACAAATATGTGCGTATTTAGTAAAATTTCGCTGAAGAAGATAAAATGTTAAATAAGCAGTAGTCGAAATCGAAAAGTAGACGCTAGAGCGTTGAAAGTCGAAGATGATGTAGTAGAAGAAATGAATTGAGGAAGTAACAAAAATGTAAAACAAAAATGTGAAAAATCAACAAAAAAAGAGCAAAATCCCCAACGTAAAAATTAGAAATTTCGTTTACACAGTACCAAACAATTTGATTTGTTACTAATAAAAACAAAAAAAGCGAGAGAGCAACGAAACCAAAGTGCACAGCGCACTACAGCAGTGCTGCAGCTTGCGCATACGTCGGCCGCACCAGTGTCGCGCATACGCCTACGCCCACCACGTCTTCGTGCGCTAAACACAATACTGCCAGTGACACGCTGCCCTTGCTAGCCGATGCGTTTGTGATGCTGAGAGCGCGGAGGTGTGCAACCTGCGAGCGTTCACTACTGTTTGTTCACCCGGCGGTGCGTATACGTAAAGCGCTGGCGTATGTAGCCTGCAACTTGGCGCTGCCGTATGACAATGCTGCGCCGCTGCAGTGCGTCTGCGCGTCGTTTGGCGTCGTTGCTCGCTTCTGTGTGCAGGCGGCTACTGCGCTGTAGGACTTCTTCTAACAACAACAACAATAATAATTGGCGTACTAATATTTGCCTAAGCCATAACACAATTGTATTTGCATTGAACAACACCAACAACAACAAAACATCTGTTGCACAAATTATATACATGCATGCATACATACATACATTACTCGTATTGAACTATTGTAATTACCTTTCGTTGTCAATTAGTTTATTAAGTGTTTTATATTAGCGCGTTTTTTTATTTTTCGTTTGTTGTGTTGCTTTGTTGGAGATCTGCGCATCATTTCGAACATTGAACATTAATGCATTCGATAAGGCAGTCGCAGCAGCGTAAAAAAACAAAATAGAAGCGGATGCAGTAGCTAGCGTTAGCAGCAGAGCGGCAGTATATTTTTATTATTTTAGAACAAAAAATGAACATTTTGTATTGTACTTGTATTACGAACGATATAAACAAACAAATTACCATCAAAAGTCAACCAACAAACAAACAACTACTTGAGAGAATGAATAAAGTGTAATTTCTAATTTCCAACAAAAAAAAAAAATCGATTGTGTTGCAATTATTTTTAGTTAAGCGGGAGAATAACTGTCTTAATTGGCTTAGATACAATTGTATGCCGATCTCTGGAGGCTTGTATGTTTTTATCGTCGCAACTTCAGGGTTGTTCAACAATAAAGCGGCCCTACGAAACTCTTCAGATGGAAATTTTGAGTGATAACTATTTTCGTAAATTGGAAGAACATGTCTTCTTTTTAAAATGGACCCAACTCCGACGAAAACTTTGCGTGACAACTAATTTCGAAAATTCGAAGAACATGTTATCTTCCTTTATTATAATTTTTTAACTGCTTTACATTTCTGAAATTAGTCTTAGATGAAAATTAAGAATAATAACTATTTTCGAAAATTTAATGAATGTTATGATTCTTTTAGAAAACGAATGTATCCTTCGAAAGTTATCAGATGAAAGTTCTGAGTGGTTACTATTTTCGAAAACTCGATGAATGTCATATGTCTCTTTTAGAAAGTGGAAGTTTGCTTCGAAACTCAGACGTGAATTGTGAGTGATAACTAATTTCGAAAATTCGAAGAATGTGATATCTTCTTTTAATATAATTTTTTTAACTGCTTTATATTTTTGAAATCAGTTTTAGATGAAAATTGTGAGTTTATTTATTTCGAAAATTTGAAGGTTTTCTGTCTTTTAAAAATTTTGTTCCAAACTCAAAAGACCAACGTTGTGAGTAAAAACGATATTTTCGAAAGTTCGAAGGATGTCAAATCTCTTAGAAAACGTTAGTTTTCTTCGAAATTCAGGCGAAAATTTTGACTTATAGCTATTTTCGAAAGTTCGAAAAACCTCATATCTTGCTTAGGTAATAGAAATCTTTTCGAAACTCCTCCGAAAGCTGATTAAGGAATTACTGGAGCTGCTTAATACCCATATTATCACCCCTATCATGCATTTCGATTACGTTCCCGCTCTACGCTCCGCCGGAGTCGAAATTAGGTATCATGCGTTACGATTGGATTGAAGGAAGAAGAGGAAGAGCTATAACTCTTTCGAAATCAGCTGTTTGCTTTGAAATATGTGAAACTGGAACATCACAAAGCAAAAATGCACAAATTACTGCTGTTCAAAGAAAATAAATAAAAGTAAAATTTTTATATTGTTATTATTTTTATTAAACGTAACTATGGAATCTTTATCCGCGGCGATATTACTGGTTGAGGAGGAGAGCAGCGCATCTCAGAATGCTGGGATGAGAATTGAAAGAAGAAGATTACGAGATATGTGCGATCCCTTCCAGATGAATGACGGGCTGTAAGTAATTGCACGTGAAAGTAGACATTTTTCTTACAATTTGTTTACTTATTTAGATTCAGAAAAACTTTCGTCTGAATAAGGACGCATGTCCTAGATACGTTTGCGGAAGAAACGACGGCAAGTAAATTTGATGCTACCTCTTTCCAAAAAGCCTGCACATCTTCCTTAGGACGCTGGTGGAAACCGTTGGCTATATCTAGCTTACTCTCCACCATATCTGCCAATTTTCCATATTGCTCTGGTGTTGTTGTTTTTGACCTGAAAGCATATCAAAAAACATCACTAAAACTGGAAATGTCGTGTGTTTTACAACTCTTAAATAAATACAAGTTTTACTTACATTTTTAGAAAATTAAAAAAAAATCACGCAAATAATAATATTTTCGCAGCAAAATAAAAACACAAAAAGTTCTCCGCCAACAAAATTGCAATTTAGCAAAACGGAGCTACGATCGAAATGCATGATAGGCAGAATTGTAAATTTCGAAGTTGAACTGAACGGGAACGGAACGCATGATACCAAAGTCGCCAAACGGAGAAAATTTCAATCCAAGTCGAAATGCGTGATAAGGGTGTATATAAAGAAACTAGTATGTATATAGTGCGGTACTGCCTTCTATTACCCACGTAGTTTTTTTTTATATGGCGTATAGCTACTGATCGCAGCACATACATATCCACGGGACCATTGCTTTTGCCTTCGCAATTCCTTAAATCATTGTTAAGTTAGTATATATTTTCTTTATTTTCTAAATATGACACTATTCCAAGACTTACTTAAGGAAAACATACTAACATATTCATAATTAACATTTCGCTTCATTATTAGACAATTTGCACGAAATTCTCATCATCAACAACTTTAAAACGTTTTTGGCGATATGTATCCAATTCGAAAATATATTTTTTAGAACATGCTTTCATCATTTTGCCAATCACAGGTTTGAGTTTCGTTATGCCCGCAGTAACTGCCAAGTCTTCATAATAATCGAACTAAAATGAGATTTGTCATAGTTCAAAAATTGCTAGAGCAATATTGGTTAAGTAAGTTAACTTGCCTGTTTTACGCCCATTTTGTGCGCCACACGTTTCGACACACCACTCGCCCAGCGCTCCTGCATATCCGTCTCCATTTCAGCTAGCATATCGGCACGACTAGGCAGCTCCTTGCGTCCCGCAAAGTACGCCAACACGAAGCGTACTTGTAAGTCAAAAAGTTGAGCTGGACATATTTGATGTGGCAAGCCAATCATGGCCATTGAAGGCTTATTGATATTCAAACAGTGCTTGTAGAGTGGATGTACCCAATTGACATCCACATTTAGACCGCAGTCAACGCTCAGAAAGGGGAAGGTGTACTTATAGCCAGTGCAGAAAATCACGAATGAAAACGAAGCGCTGCTCTCATCTTTGAAAATGGCGCCATCTGCAGTGAAACGCTGAATGTCGGTCTTTTGCGTGACATTCGGCATGAAGTCCGTGCGTGGTTCAGTCTCCAAATGGTGACTGAAATAAACGTGCTCAGCATGCTGGTGTATGTGATGTACAATATCGATGCCACTCGGACCGCCGCCTATAACCAGTACGTTGTGACCTGTTGAGAATAATTGGTAATATGGATAAATGAGGTTTCTCCCTTTTTATTAGTTTGTTTTTAACGTCAAAATCCTTTTGTCATACCTTTGAAAATATCGGGCGTCCGATAGAGATGACTGTGCAAGCGTTGGCCTTGATAGCTATCAAGACCCTCGGTAGCCGGATACATGGGTGTTGTGAAGTGTCCATTGCAAACAAGAACAAAATCGAAAAATTCAACAAAATACTTATCGCTTTTGAGATCGTGAACGATAACCTGCATTAGCCAAAGTGGCAAAAAAAAGGGGGGAAAAAAATTTGATTACATAACTTATTCATAACAGATTTTTTTGGAGTATTCCGCATAAATCTAAATACAGTTGAACTTCCATAACTCGAACTTCTATTATTCGAAGTTCTCCATATTTCGAAATTCTATAACTCGCAGTTCTCCATAATTCGAACTCTTGAATTGACATTAGAAGTCAAATTTCTTGCAAATTTCTTTCGATAACTCGAAGTCTCTTAAACTCGCAGTTTTCGTGGATTTTAATGATTCGAGTTAGGGTAGTTCAACTGTATAGTATCATAAATTTTGTGCATAAAAAGTAATTGGTCATGCTCACCTCCCAGCCTTCGTTACGCGGTCGCACTCTTATTATCTCGTGTTCCAATTTTATATGCGGCGTCAACTTAAAGTGCTCCGCATAATTCTGTAAATACTCCAGCACGAGTTCCGAGCTGATAAAAGACTCTTCTATATTCGTATCGAAATCATAGTCTGGAAAGCCCATCAATTCCTTAGGCAGATTTGTGCTGAAAACGTTACAAATATTATAAAATTATCCAAATTATTTTCATAATTGCTTTCGCTCACTGTAATCCCTGATACATGCTGCTATGCACGTCTTCCTCGCTTTCACCTGCCTTACGTTCCATATAAATCCATGTACCACCAACGGCTGTATGCCGTTCATACGCCACTGCCGCCAAATCGTGTTCTAGCGTATTCTTTAGTGCCGTTAGTCCTGCCATACCGGCGCCTATTATACAAACCCGCTTTTTCGAACTCATTTTCTTGTATTTCGAAAAAAAAATTGTTGGAATTTATCGTGCGAATCTTCCAGCATGCAGTACTCTACTAGGTCTCTTGGCGATTGAGCGAACACCTTTGTTGGCTGCATACATATGCAGTTGTCTTTGACTGAAATTAAATGTCGATCACGCTCTTGCTTTCGCATTCGTTGGTATTGTTTTGCTAGTTTTGTCGTAGAACTCGCAATCTCCCGGTTTGCAGCTTATCGGCAATACATACGTACATATGTATGTTTAACTAAATGAGTTCGTAGATACTCAAGTGCCAGCGACGTAAGAGAAATACTGCTTTTTACGCTCTTAAATATATTTTTCCACTTATCTCTTTATTGTAATTGCGTATAAACATTGATATATAAAGTTGGAGGCCTTGTCAAGTGGGACAGAATATTATATTACTTGTAAGTAATATTGCAATAAGGAACTAAATACATACATGCGTACAGGCTGTGTGCGTTCCAGCCGACGATGTTTAATAGCTAAGGCAATAAGTTCAGTGATCCTGTATGCGGCTCCAATATGGATACAGGCGCTAGAAACAAAATCATATGCTAGACAAATTAACACAGTGCATAGGCTTTCAGCAATACGAGTCATAAGTGCTTTCCGAACTATTTCAAGTGACGCCGCCGAGGTATTAGCCAGTATGGCACCGATTGACATCCAGGGAGACGAATTCGCGCGAATATATAATTTATCAGACACGTCTACCACAGCAAAAAGAGAAGAGAGAAATAAAAGCATTACAATGTGGCAGCAAGGGTGGCAAACTTCATGCAAAGGACGGTGGACCTACCGACTGATTTCGGACATACACTCGTGGATAGGTAGACAACATGGGGATCTGGATTTCCATCTTACCCAAATACTCAGTGGGCATGGTTGCTTCAGAAGCTACCTTTTCAAATATAGTCATGACTTTAGTCCATACTGTCCGACGTGTTCAGAGTGTAGAGAAGACTCTGAACACGTGTTCTTTTATTGCCCTCGGTTTTCAAGCATAAGGGAAAAGCTGAAAACCACCCTTGGAGGTAGTATCACGGTGGAAAATTTGACAGCACTTATGTGCGAGTCCTCTGTAAAGTGGAAAGCTGTCAGTGAAGCGGCAAATCAAATTATGACAAAATTGAGACAATTAGAACAGATTAGGCGTCAGTCAGTCCGTGCAATAGAGGAGACTTAAACGTCTTCTTCTCTCCCATGAAGTAATACTTTGTCCAGTGGTCCCGTGGGAGAGATATAAGGTGGGAGTAGGTTAGGTTTAGCGGATTAAAGTCCCGCACTCCGGCTTTCGATGCTTCCTCCTACTTTAAAAAAAAAAAAAAAAAAAAAAAAAAAAAAAAAAAAAAACATGGTAGTCGAAAAAGTCCCTTCGTATTTCTAATCAAACTTCCACTTATTCTTTTATATTTATTGTATTTAATATTCCAAAAAGGGACCCAATATGTACATATATATACCACAAAAATGTTTATTCAATATAAAATTGTTGAGCCGCAAAATCGGAACCAAAATTAGACTTTTCCAAAAACTAGTTTCACTAATAAATAATTAAAATTTTCCTTAAGAATATTCATTTCTACACTTTACTAATGACTTCACTAGATGATTTCAAAATTGGGATATAAAATGCGAATGGACTAAGAATTCTAGTTTTGCTGTTTTTGTGTGCTTTCTCCTTACTCTTGCTTAAATGACAGTAATGATAAGATATTAGCATGTTAGCGGAAGATTTGTCTTATTTTTATGGCTGTCTTTGAATCATAATCTTTGTTAAAATAAATAAAATTTGTGTAGTAAACCAAAAAAAGAAATATAGATAATCCTTTATTCGTCTAATACTGAGATTAGTCGTGCTTTGCGGAACTAAAAAAGAGAGAGTTTTTTTTTCGAATATTAAGAGAGTGACTATAAGAGCAAATAAAAAATTTCTAAGTAGTCTAGCATATGATGGAACAGCCGCTTATTCTGGTTATATGAGTACTCGTAGATGCCATTCGTTTTGAAAATGTAAGCTCGGCAGTCGTTTCGTTTTTCTACCTTTGCTATCGCCTGTTATTTCATACTACAAAAGGAAAGTTCATCCCGGTTTAAGCACACTCCTGGTAGCTTTTTAGAACAGATAGATGGAAAATTTTGATGTACTTTCTTCGAAAAATGTGTAACTGATTTTTCCCTCCAAATGGTTTGGATAAGTGAAATATTGAAGATTGTTAGAACATTCTGGTTTTTGTTTTGGATGATGTTAGATGCTTTGTCGAGCTTCCCCATCAAACAAGCTCACCCCACAGAAGGAAAGTCCATCCTGGTTTAACCACACTCGAAAAAAGTGTAAGATCTAACATTTATTTTGCACTTTCTCCCAAAAATATTCAGTTTTGTGATTTTTGTTGCTTCTTTATTTAAAGTAAAGTATTCAATATTTATTTTTACACTTCGCCTAATTTAAATTGTACAAAATTCTCATTGTCTATCACCTTAAATGCCGTTTTTCGGTAGTTTTGTAAATCGTAAAGAAACTTGCCACCACAGATCTTCGAAAGCTTTTTGATCACTGGTCTAATATTGTCGATTCCCGTCAATGCCACCAACTCATCATAATAATCGAACTAAAATCAAAAATATTTTATAATAAATATAATATACATATACATATATAGTATATATAAAATATTTTATTGCTTTTCCACTGCCACTCACCTGTCGTTCGCCCACTAAATGCGCCTTCCTGCGCGGCAGGCCACGTTCCCTGCGCTCAGCTAAATCACGCTCCGTATCGGCCAGCATATCCTCCGCACTTGGCAGTTGCAGTTTCCCACTATAGTATTGCATTACAAAACGCATTTGCAAGTCGAACAATTGTATTGGATAGGCATAAATCGGCAGACCGATGAAACACATTGTGGGATGGTAGATATTGATGCAGTGCTTGTAGAGTGGGTATACCAAATTGTCGTGCACTTGCAGGTTGCAATCGGCGCTGAGGAAGGGTATCGTCAGGTCGTAGCCCGTACAGAAGACAATATGCGTAAAGTTGGCCTCCGTGCCGTCCTTGAAGATGGCGCCGTTCTCCGTGTAGCGTTCCACGACCGGCTTCTGCACAACATTCGGCATAAAATCGGTGATTGGCGGCTTTTGTTGCAGATGATGACTTAGGTAAATACGTGCGGCGTAGGGGTAAATGTGGTGGGTGATATCCATACCGCTGCGGCCTGCACCTACCATAAGCACAGTGGCATCTGTGAGGTGGAGTGTTTATAAAAAATTAGTGTTGTTATGATTTGAGGTAGCTATAGAACTATATATTATTTGAGTAGAACGAAAAGAAATGTAAACCTAATGCTTCGATGTGTCTTGATATTTTTTCTGATATTGAAGATGTTGTTGCAGTCGTTTATCTCCAGAGCTACCTATCATATTGTGTCATACTATATAGTGTTGGAAAGGTTAAGCTTAAGTAAAGTTGGCTTCAAGAGAAGTCCGTGAAAATTACTTGTTGCAGTTTATTGCCAAGAAACCAGAAAAGTTTTACACTGATGGATTAACGTCTCTAGCGGAAAAATGGCTAAAAGTAGTCGACCAAAATGGTACATATTTAGTTCATTAAGTTTCATTATAAATATAAAAAAAAATAAGTTAAAGTTTGATCAGAAATACGAAAAGACTTTTTCGACTACCCAATATTATATTTTAAAATAGATTGCAAGAGTGAAAATAATATACTTTTCTACCGCAACAAAATCGACTCAAATCTCTAACTGTTTTTTATACCCTGAACAGGGTATATTAAGCTTGGTACGATGTGTTTAACATCCAAAAGAAAACTTCGGAGACTAGAGCTTTTGGTAATCGACTAATCGGTCAGTATTCGAATAGTAATAATCGGTTTGCAGTAGTTGAGATATCGATCTGAATGTTGCATACAACCTTTTCTCATTAAGAAGGTAATCACTTGGCTTAACCACCGATATCGGACAACTATAGCATAAAGCTCGTCCACAATTTGCATGATCGGAATCAAGTACTTGTAAGGAAAACTTTTTTGTTAAACGAGATGTTTTCACAAAATTCGGCAATTACCCAATACAACTATTGAATCTCTGAAGAAATTGTTCACTATAGCATATACATAGCTACCATACAAACTAAACGAACGAACCGAACGGAATCAAGTTCTTGCAAGGAATCTTTTGTATTTTTGAAGATTGTGTTTTTTTGTTTTTTGTTCTATTTATTGTTTTGCAAGTTGCCAGTAAGGTTATCATATGTGTGATTTGTCTACAACAGATGTTTATATTTCAAAATGAAGACGCCTGCTTGTTCCCATTGACCATATTTGTATTTAATTAACACTGGCTGGTGATAAGCCATAAATATTATTGAGCGCAAACCGTTTAATGAGCATTAAAGTCCTCGCAAATTAAATTAAAAACAAAATAATGATACTATTAAAAGAAGTATGCAAAGCAAATGTACAGTGCGAAGTAAAATATGTTTATATACACAATACATGTGCATAGACTTAAATATGTACAGCCATATACATATGCCTATGCTCAGATATGAGTAAAAAAAATAAATAATTACGGCATTAAGACTCACCTTTGAATGTCTCTGCTCTGCGAAAGACATGACTGTGTATTTTATGGCCTTTAAAAAGATCAATGCCCGGCGTGCTCGGATAAGAGGGCGTCGCATAGCGTCCGTTGCATATGAAAATGTAGTCAAATTGCTGTGTCGTGTAGTCGTTGCTTTGTAAATCCAGCGTTAATACCTAACAAGGACAGTAAATTATATTAATTAAACGTAAATTAAATTGTTTATTGTAATTTGTTCACCTCCCACTTGCCATGCAATGGCCGTACGCGTACCACTTCTTGTCTTAACTTGATATGAGGTAGTAGTTTGAAGTGTTCGGCGTAAGATTGAAAGTATTTCAGTACGTCACTGGCCAATATGTAAGATTCACGCATATTTGTTGGGAATTTGAAGTCTGGAAAATCCATTACTTCCTTTGGCAAATTGGTTCTGCATTAAATTAGCGTTAATTAATACACACTCATGCACTAAAATGATCTACAAAAACGTCTCAATTACCGCAAACCATCATACATGCTGCTGTGTACATCCTCCGCCGTGGCACAGCCGTCCGCGGCATGCTCCGTGCACACCCAGGTGCCGCCGATTTCATTATATTTCTCATACGCCACCGCCTCCATGCCATACTCGAGCGCGTACTTGAGCGCGCAGAGGCCGGCAGCACCGGCGCCAACCACGCAGCAACTCACTTTTGCGGCCATTGAGCTTCTTTTGTCCCTAAGTATTGTTTTAGTATATTTTCATAAATATTTTTCGTCTCTTCTTCTTTCGTCCCTCCGTGTTCTTCTGCTATATTTTCATAAATATTCTTTTTTTGCAAAAACTGTGCGTATATTTTCGAAATTCGTACGCCGCTTTGATAAGCTCCGCCTCGCTACTTACGTGCGCTGCAACTGAACGGCTGCGTGTGATCGCTGGCAGCTTTATGTGTGCGCTAGGTCGCTGGCGCTGCAGCAAGGCGCATAAGACTCTTGAATCTATGCTGATATGAGTTAATTGGTTTTGATATGAAATTTTTTACTGTTTGAGTTATTTGAGCACAAACAGCGATTACACATGTAAATACACTTATTTATTGATATACTTAATACTTGTATGTTTTTATTTGTGTATGTATGTAGGGGTGTACTAGGTGCTTTTAAGTATAGGGTGTCTCATTCATATGCTGCTGTGGAAAAAATGATGAAAACAAGCTATAGTACAAAATATTCCATACAGCACTTGATATCGATCGGTCAGTGGTAGCTATATGCTATAGTGAACCAATCTTCGATTTCTTGGAGATTACACTATTGTCTTAGGCAATAAGTCATGCCAAATTTATTGAAGATATCTCGCCAAGTGAAAATGTTTTCTATATAAGCACTTGATTTTGATCGTTCAGTTTATATGGCAGCTATGTATATGCTATAGTGGTTGAATATCGGCCGATCCTAAAAATGAGCAGTTTCCTGGTGAGAAAAGGACACATGCGAAATTAGCGGTCGATATCTCAAAAACTGAGAAAGTAGTTCGCCTATATACAGGCGCACAGACAGACAGACGGACATGGCTAAATCGACTTTGATCATCCTCTGATTACTTATATATGTATATACTTTATAGGGTCTCCGAGGTTTCCTTTTGAGTTTTACAAATATCGTACAAACTTAAGGGGTTACATGGGTTACCTTGTGTAAAATACATCCTTTTTTCAAAAATTGTTTTCTCAAATAAAAATTAAATATTTTATTAGAATTTGTTGTTCTTACAAATAGCATATTAACAAAGAAATCTTGAAATTTTTGGAAACAAATATTTTAAACTCACCCATTGCGACGCCATTACCGGTGGCCCTCAGAAAAAAGATGCGTTCACGTTGGCAGAATAACTCCTTACAGGATAAAGTAAAGTGAAAAAATACGTGTTTTAGTTAAAACCTTAACTTAGAACTTGGACGAAGAGAAAAAAATTAAAATTGAATTTTTTCCAAAAAATTAAAATTTCAGTGAAAACTTCGCGATTTTTTTTCTCAAATAGTTGTAATCGAAAAAAAGTCCTTTGTTCAAGTCTTTAAGAATTGCATCTCAGGACCTGTGTAAAATTTCATGAAGATCAGATGAGTGGTTCTCGAAAAATCTTGCCTACCGACTTCAAAAACACAGTTTCGAGAAAACTGCACTTAGCCTAGCTAGCCTCGAGCGCACAAGTTCTAGAGGCTGTATCTCCGAAACTTTTGATCGGAAAAACTTCAAAATTCAGGACAATATTCTATAGGTGTTAGAATTTAATAAAACAATAAAAAATTCCCTCTTAATACACCCTGTTCTTATACCCTGAACTGAGCTGATTTTTTCACAACTTTCAACCGCAAATCCCATTACAGTTTGAGAACAAGAATTTTTAACGAAATATATATTTTTGAGCTACTAGTTTTGACATTTCAAGCATTAACCGAAAATATCATCCTTTATTTGGTAATCTTCAAATTGCCGGACAAAATATATACATTCTATAATCAGACTTTGCAAACATGTGACATTATAGATAATTACATATAGTACATACTTATACAATATATATAAGCATATACTTATACAAGCATACGAGTATATAAGCCGATACTCTTGTCCAGAAATTTAAGAAAATCGATTTTTTTATAATTCGATAGTTTCGATATTTCAAAATATAAATCTAAAAGGATTTTTCAAATTTCAATTTATTTCTATCCTAATCCTATCTTGATTAAGGCAGAGTTATTTCAATTTGTTTGTTTTAGGAATCTTGTCAACTAGGAAGCAACGATTTTTGTTGCCCCCTTATCAACGGCCTGTAATCCGACGATTTTAAAATTTTTTTTTTATTTTTCAAACGTCAATAAAAATCATATAAAAAGTGTTTAGTAAAAATTCTTTTAACTGTTTTATTATTGAAAATTATAGTAAAAATTAACCGAAATCTAAAATTCTTCAATGAGTTATCTACCTTATACTTTCAAGTTCCATAACTATATATAGCTCGATGTCTAAAAGTTCATAGACCGATTCCCGATAAGCATCAGCTGATGTAATAGAATGTTTGAGTAACCTTTTCGTTGACTTTGGAAACATTTTGTTTGATAAGCTCTGTTGTTTCCCCCAAAACCTTATCATAATTCTGCTGAGAGATCGAATACACACTTTTATCATTTACTAATAGCTCAAGAAGTAGCTGTTTCGCACAACATTTTCTGTCGCCTAGACAGTATCCGTCAAAAGGCGAATCTCTAGATCAAGCAACACTTCCAGTCGCTTGGACAGCATCCATCAAAGAGTGTATTTCTAGGTCAAATAAACTTGAGGAAATTTATATGGCAGGTCTATAAAAGCCTAGCCGGTTGTTTGCTGTTGAGACGCAGTGCTCACAAAGTCGTTAAACTGCATTTTAGTCGATCAGTAGGCCACAATCCGCGCCTCGCAAGGGTGCGTGGTAGTAAAAACCAGTGGCATATATCAAAGCAATAACAATTATGATACTATTATGACTGTAAATGGCACCTTTGATGTGTGAAGTTGCAGGAGCGGTTTCTGCGCAACATCTGACACAAAACTGTTGCGTAGTGTGGCAGTCACGTGGTGGCCCAAATAAACGTGTTTTGCATATTTACCAATTTGCCACTGCGAACAGCGTCAATATGCAAAAATATCAAATATATAATATATGAACATGAAAAGTATATAAATTAAATATGACTATATGTACTACATATATATTATTCTACACGCTTGGTAGAAAGTAGGGTTATCAGTTGATGAGCGTTTAAAGCAAATAAATCTATGCTGAATCGTTAATCAACATTTTTTATGCTAGTACCAGTGGAAAGTTTTTGAATTTTGTATACAATCACATTTTGACCGATTATATTTGCTTACTCTGTATTATTATAGGTGTCGATTTAAAAGTTTTTATTATTTTTATTTGATTATGTACAGTTATTTTTACTTTTCATTTAGAAATAGCATATTTTTTAACCGATTTTCCATTTTTCCTTGCTGATGTTTTTTGTTGCATTTTATTCAAGGTGTATAGCTTAGATCATACTGTTGACAGCGCCGCAATTCCTGATGAATGTTCCTGAATACATCTTTGCTTCCATCGAATCTCCATACACCCGTTGCCCAACAATAGCATTGCCCTTAACATAGAAAATCCATAAGTATACTCAGTGAACGAGTGAGAGGGGTAGATCGGGCAATTCCTCCCGAGCCGGAAGTTCTAAGGGGAGGCTGGTGCTTTGAAACAATTTTTTGTAGATTTTTCTCTCCAACTAATCACTACAATCATTCGCAGTCACCGGTGTGCTTTCTGAGCATACCAACTGATTAACTAATAATATATCTGAAATGTGTTTTTCAGCTTTGTCCTTGTCTTGTCTTGGTAGTGAAGGAGGGCAAGACGAAACATCTCCTGTCATCAAACAAACAGTTGTCACACTCGCGACTAGGCTGCCACGTCACTGCTGACAGTCATAACTTCGAAATCGTAGCTAATTTCATTTACCTTGGAAGCAGTATGAACTCCAACTGCAACGTCAGCATCGAAATCAAACGTAGAATAACTCTTGCTAACACTTCGGACTGAGTAGGCAATTGAGAAATAAAGTCCTTTGTCGACGAACAAAGACCAAACTCTATAAGTCACTCATCATCCCCGTCCTGCTACATTGTGCAGAGGCATGGACGGTGACAACATCTGATGAGTCGACGTTATGAATTTCGATAGAATTCCTGCGGAAGATTTATGGTACTTTGCGCGTTGGCCACGACGAATATCACATTTAATGGAACGATAAGGTGTGCGAGATATACGACGACATTGACATAGTTCAGCGAATTAAAACTCTGATTGGATAAAAACACTCCAGCTGTAAGAGTATTCGATGCAGTACCCACCGGGAGAAGCAGAGGAAAAGGAAGAACTCCACTCTGTTGAAAGACCAGGTCGAGAAGGACTTGGCTTCGCTTGGAATCACCAATTGGCGCCACATTGCGAACGAAGAAATGTCTGACGTGCTGTTGTTAACTCGGCTAGTACCGCGTAAGCGGTGTCTACGCCAATAAAAAAGAAGAATATTTTTAGAAAAGACAAAAATGTCTTCAGGAATTAAGTGTTTGATTTTGTTTGCATTTTACAAACGACTTTATTGTCTAAATGAATCTTGTATATGGAAGTTGATAATGATTTTTTTTAAATATATAGTATAATTATAAAAAAAAGATATAGTGTAGACTTAGTGACATTAAAATATATATAAAATTATCAAGTAAGCACAGTGAACCCGTAACCCCCAAAAAGCACCCAAGTAGCATGTACAAGTAGTACAAAGATTATTATAAATTTCAAGCGGTTTCCAAGGGAAATTTCACGAATGTTTCATCATCGAGCACCTTGAAACGATCGTTACGGTATGTGGCGAGCTCATAAATGTATTTGCGACTGCAATCCTCCATGATTTTATTAATCACCGGTTTGATATTTTCAATGCCGGCCGTTTCGGAGAGATCTTGGTAGTAGTCGTACTGGCGAGAAGAAAAAAAAAACACGAATATATATAAAATAAATAAATTATTTCATCACAGCCGAGGTCATAAACAAATATTGTATTTTTTTTTAATCTTAGACTCACCTGCTTATCACCCATCGCATGCGCCAGACGGTTGGTCAGGCCCTTTTTGCGTCGGTTCTCCTTATCCTTCTCCAAATCGGCGAACATTTCCTCGCGACTCGGAAACTCACGTTTCTTGGTGAAGAATGCCAACGCGAAACGCACTTGCAAATCGAACGACTGCGACGGACACACATAGAAAGGCAAACCAATCAAAGCCATCGTAGGATAATGTATATTGATGCAGTGCTTGTAAAGTGGATGCACGAAATTATCATCGACGCGCAACGATACATCGATACTGAGGAAGGGGAACGTGTATTTGTAGCCAGTGCAGAAGATAATGTGATCGAAGGTTTCGGTGGTGTCATCCTTGAAGACGGCGCCATCTGCAGTGAAGCGTTTGACGACGGTCTTCTGTGTAACATTTGGCATGAAATCGGTGCAGGGTGCAGGATCCAAATTATGACTGAGATAGATTTGCTTAGCGAATTTGCTGATGTGATTCGTAATATCCATGCCACTGGGGCCGGCGCCGATCACGAGCACAGTGGTTCCTGAGAAAGCAAGGTCGGTTAGGTACGCTCGTTTTAACCTCACCTAAAAACAGTGTTCGTGGTATTTACCTTCAAATGTGTCCGGTTTCCGATACCAATGGCTGTGCAACTTTTGACCTTTATAACTATCTATGCCTTCGATATCTGGCATCAGTGGCATGCTATAATGTCCGTTACAAACGAAAACGAAATCAAATATTTCTTTGATAAAAGTGTCATTCTTGATGTCGCGAATGTAGATCTGCGTGAGAAACAAAATGAGTTGAACGTTAATAATTGTGATTGCAAATAATTCAATTTTTTCCGGAAAAATATAAAAAAATTCCCGAACAAATTTGTACAATAGTTTAAGTGAATTTTTATTATTATTAAATTTTTTAATTTTTTTTTATTAATATAAAACTTTTATATCCTCAACCAAAAGAAAAACGTCAGAGACCCTATGAAGTATGATGAGCGGAGTCGATTTAGCCATCTCGGTCCTTCTCTCTGTCCGCCAGTTTTTGAGATATCCATCTGAAACTTTGCACCCGTTCTTTTTTAAGCCAGAAGCAGCTCACTTGTCGGAAAAGTCGATATCGGACCACCATAGCATATAGCTGCCACACAAACTGAACCATCGAAAACTTTGTCATTTGACGAAATATCTTCACCAAATTTGAAACGGGTGAAATAAGAAATTGTTTAGATCGGATCACTATATCATATAGCTGCTATACAAACTGAACAATCGGAAACAAGTCTTTGTATAGAAAACTTTTTCATTTGAGGAGATATTTTTAAGAATGTTTGCATGGGTCATTGCTCAAGGCAACTGTACAATCTTCGAAGAAATTGTTTAGATTGAATCCCTATATCATAAAGCTGCCATACAAACTGAACGATCAAAGTTCTTGTAACGAAACTTTGTAAAGTGTGTTTTAGCCACCGAAGTTAAGTTAATTTTTATTCTTATTTTGCTTTATTTAATATTTTTATATTTTTCTTTGTTATTAACTTACCTCCCACTTTTCATCCAACGGACGCACGCGTATTATCTCATGCTGCAGCTTAATGTATTTTGATAAATCGAAATGTTGCGCATACGATTGCAAGAATTTCAGCACCTCCGCAGACGGCACAAATGATTGCTCGATTTCCGAAGGATAAGAGTAATCCGGGTAACCCATAACCTCCTTGGGCAAATTTGTGCTATTTTTTTGTGAGTATGGATGTAACAATAAAAATAGAAAATGTTGCCAGAGCAAAAATATTTTCAGTAAGCTTATGCAGACTTACCGTAAACCCTCGTACATGCTGCTGTGCACATCATTTTCGCCCGGTTTCGTATACACCCAGGTGCCACCGATCTCGCTGCATTGCTCATAGGCGATCGCGTCCATGCCCTGTTGCAGTGAGTTTTTCAACGCGCAAAGTCCTGCCGTACCAGCGCCAATTACACACACACGCTTGCCATTGGTAGCCATTTTGAGCCAAGTTTTACACTGTTTCCTTTAACTACACTTCTTTAGAGTTCCCGTTTTGCTATGCACTTAACTTCCGCTGCACTACACTTCCTCACTCATTCAAGGTTTGAACACTATTATGTACCGTTACACTTACGTAGTCACCACTATATGTATGTATTCACCACGTTTTTTACAGCGCTCAACAACTTGTACGTCTGCTTTGTTAGATGGCCAGGAAAATACTGTGATCGACAGCTTGCTGTCAGCGCCAACATCACCAACGTTTCCGTCGTTTAACGGCCATACACATATACATACACATACGCTGTGCTGCCGACAAGCACGTTTTACATACAAATATTGAATACGTTTACGAAATTGACGTTTAATATAAAATCGCTTGGCTTATCTGTGCGCAACCCCATGAAAAAATGGGCAAATGCGGTGGCAAATAGACAATCGCTTAGCCAATGCTTTGCCGCAGATGTGGTTGGGCTTGTATTTTTGTTTTGCTATGTAGTGGTAGGCGAAAGATCACATGTGCGGCGTTCGGTGGCGCATAGTGGTTCAGTCAGTCAGGTGCTATACCGTCACCCATCATCAAACCACAATTTGGTTAGTTGATCCGTTTCTTGCGCTTGCGCAAAGCCTTAGCAGAAATCAGAGATTTGCGGTTGAAATGCCATTATTTGCCGATAGTAAATATTTGGCAAACTTGTTTGCGCGCGTAAAGCTAGTGGCTGTTGGTAAAACGCGTCAGTAAAGCTTGTTTTTATTGATATCGGATTTCATTTTTGCCATAAAAATGTTTAATTTTTTATATATTTTTTTAATTTTTTGTATTTTTTTTAATTTTTTAATTTTTTTTATGTTTTTAAGGCATATTGTTGTTTTAAGGTCCAAGTACCTCTCACAAGGTTATGGAAAGCCATGCTAGGTACAAAAGTCCTTATCTTTGACATGGCATAGCATAGTCTGCAACACAAAATTACGTCGCACATCATAAATTGCGTCGTACACTCACCTAACTGCTCATAAATTGATAATTCATTAATAATTGCAAGAGTTATACATGTATGTAAGTGCTCTTATATTAATTTAATATGTTTTTATTGATAGCAGGGCCAACCTACATACATTTAAAGCTTGACCTTGTTCGGCGTAGGCATTCGGCGATCGCATGCCAATCAACTATTTTGTTGCTGAAGAGCGGGACATTTCTATTCGTAATAGTTATTTATAAATAATAATAATATAAATTACACTTTTCATCGCAGATTATTAGTTTTTTATTTGTAGTTAATTACTTTTCCTTTTTTGTTGCTGACAGCTGTTAATTAGCGAGATTATTTATATTTAAATTAAAGCGGATCCGTTTGCAATTATGTTTTCGTAAGCGTGGCTTTGTTGTTTCTTTTTACGAACAATTGTTTACTCAAATATGTTATCTATTTGACACTTTCGCTGTCAAACTGAAATTTCAAAGGCGCGTGTTGGCGCTTAATCGGTTGATTAGAAACTAAACTAAATAAAAAATCTTTTCTTGAACATCCAAGTGTAAGCAATCGTGGTTTTTCGAACAATATTCAGTTTTATTGAGTATCTGTCGTATCATCAAACTGACAATAACTAAAGTTTTTGCAACTATCGGTTTTTTTTTGGATTTTTTTAGTTCTTGTTGCTCAGTCACATGATTTTGATGTGCCACATGTTTCGTGGAATTTCTGCTCTTCTTCGTCTCACTGTTAATCAGTTTTGTTTGAATCCGGCAGTGGCATGAACCATCCGTTTCGGTTATCAATAACTTAATTATTGTGAACCAACGTTTCCGTCCGTTTTCACCCTCACCAGATGTTCGATAATCTATACTACTCCGCAGCATCCACCAACATGGTAGGACTGACATCTTTCATTGCGGTTGGTCGTCACACCAAAGCAGCTGTTCCGCAAGGGTTAAGCAGTGGGGAGGGAGAAGCATTGTCAATAGCTTTAAAATGTTTAAATACTTAATCAAACTCCCAAGGGAAAAACTCAGGCCATTATCGGCTTCTACATTGGCCATTGGGAGCCTAAGAAGTACATATTTAACATCGGCTGTAGGCGCAGGATAAAGGCACTTGCATCCATGATTCCAACTAGAGATCACATCGCCTCAATATCATCTAGCAGTATAATGGAATTTATCAATTTGCTGTGACTAGTTGAGATGTTGTGACTTAGAAGAGGGCATAATAGACCCTAGGTGGCGGTGCGATCCTCATTTTCTTATCTAAAAGACTCTAATTGACCCAATAAATAGTCAACTTTTTTCAACTAAATAACAATATTCCCAAATAGACCAGGGTATATAGTTTTTGAAAAAAAAAAATCATAGTACATAGTATGAAATCCAAAGGAAACGAAAGATAAAATAACAAGCATTAAAGGAAAAATAGTTTAAGTTCGAATTGATGTTCGGAAAACGAAAAGGGAGAGGCGTGGTAGAATTTTTAAGGGTTAAAACGGTTTATTTCGATTTCCGGCAAAACTGTAAGGACTATAGAAAAAAGTTGTATGGCAATGTTTTAGGTAATGTAAGAATTTATAACTTCCGTTTATAGACTTTTTCTCATGACCTCAAAATTTATGTCAAATATTGAAATAAACAAGTTTTTTGGTTTTTTCTTGTGTAATAATTTGTTTCTTTCATAAAATGTTGAGTCAACTTATCAACTTGCTGGAATTCTGGGAAATTTTCAGGCGTGCTAACCTCAAAATTTATGTGAAAAATGTAAATAAAAACAAGTTTTTGTGTTTTTTATTTATTTGAACTTTTTTATTTTTATCTTGCACAATAAAAATGAAAAATGAGTCAACCTATCTACCTGGAATTCGGGGACATGCCGGAAATTTTCAACGTGCAATTCTAAAAAGACCTGCCAATAAGTAACTACGTGCATAATTGCCACAAATCGATAAACAACTTTAAAAACTCGTGCAAATAACGGTAGTTATATACTCGTATTATATTAGGCGAAACTAGTTTCATACCAAAACACACACATTTCAACAGCCAAATTTGCTGGTTGACTCACATACATATCCCGTACAAGCATGTATGCAACTATATAATACATTTGCACCTATAAATTTTCGTTTTGAAATACAAATACATATACATACACATACATATGTAATGCACGTATTTCCTTGCAAAAGTTGTGATCCATTGAAATTTTTGTATGTTTTACGATCTGTTGCAATCCAGCATCAAAGTGTAGACTGCTTGCTCGCGCTCATATCAAGGAAAGAGCAAAAGTTCGCTAAAGCAATAAAAGTCTAGTCTCGATTGATAAGCGCGTATGACAACAGCCGGCACCGAGACTTCCCCGTGCCGGTGCCCGGTGCATATGCTCAATACGATCTTTGAACGCCAATATACACGCGGCTTTTGTATTGGTCCATACAATGTGTGATCGCGTACGATTGCTGGAATAGGAAATAAGAAGCAGTTTATATATTGTATTATACTAATTCGATTTCATTTTGTTATTATTTGTGTTTGATTTCTAAGCACAAGCGTCATGAGGGGTATTCACTGTGAACTTTTGAGCTTAAATTTAGATTCTGGCCGCTTCGCTTAATTATGCTTTCAATAAAAAATATAATGTACACACATAAAAATCTATCAGTTGAATACTTAAGGGGGTATTTTACTCTTGAATTTGGAAAAAATTCGATTTTTTTTTTCATATATTTAAAGTTTGGACCCTTAAGAACATATCCCCCAAAGGATTTTTTTTTTTAGACCTGTCCCTCCCTCTAATTATTTTAATTTTTAATATTTTTTTGTAAAATTGTTTTTCTGTATTTTTAAGATATAAATAAAAACACCATAAAAAAAAGGATAGTAAAAATATTTTTTGGTTTTTTTTTTTTTAATAAAATTCAAAAAACTGCCCAAAATTTGATTTCTAGACTAGAATACCCCCTTAAGCGACACACCTAGTGTGACAGCCTGAAAAAACAATGGTGTTTGGGAATTGAAACGAAAAAAAAATACTGTTTCGATTGTTTTGAAATTCGTATAGCTTATATATATTTCAACAACACAAAGTAAAGTTTTTTAAAAATTGAAAATTTTGAAAATATTTAGAAAAATTTTAAATTTTGATTTTTTTGAAAAATTTAAAATTTTGAGATTTCGAAAATTTTTTGAAAATTGTTAAAAATTTTGAAATTTTTCGAAATCTTTTCGTGTTTCAAATCAAACTTCAACTTATTTTTTTACATTTACATACACTAATAAATAAATAAACAAATATGTACAATTTTGGTCGACCCCTTTTTGCCATTTTTTTCGCTAAAGACATTACTCCATCACTGTAATAACTTTCATCAGTGTAAATCGAAATTTCCAGAATTGTTGTGCTACACGAACTGATATAGCATCGTCTCCGTAAACTTATAAATTTCATTAGTGGCTTACGTGGCATTCTTCTCTTTTTTATACAAAAATTTCAAAATATATCGATTTTTTTTTATTATCACTCAGTTTTGAACAGCTGTAAATTTTTTTAACTTTATCGAATTCAGTTTTTTTGGCTTTTTGTTTGAAGCTTAAAATCTCAATTTTTTAACACTATATGGTATGATACAATGTGATTGGTAGCACTGGAGATATGCGACTGCAACGACAACTCTTGACAAAATACGAAAAGACTTTTTCGACTACCCAATATAAGTTAATTGCGCACTGATTTAGAAGCCTTACTTACAACTGAATAATTATTGACAAGTGAACATTGTGCTAAATCAGCATTTATATACACTTACATATATACACATGTGCTAAATATATTTATATAATATTTCATTATAATTTGTTTACTTTGGCTTTGAAATATTCAAAGGAAAGAGCATCATAACTGGAAAGTGGAAATATTTTTGAAATAATAAAATTTTTTTACATACATATTAATAATTTATTTTTATACATACATAAGCATACATTGTTGTGTATATATAATATGTATGTGTCTACATTTCTATTTGCATCACTTAAAAAAGTAATAACTTTTACGACATTTAATTAACGATTTATAAACATTTATGTATATATAAGTACACGAGTATACATATGTATATATGTATGTACATACATAGATTGCCTTAATTGGCATTAAAATAGGTCAGGCGATAATATTCACTTACAGAAATCACATGGAGAAGGCGCACGCCCTTGTTTATAGGAAGGAAATTCAATGAATGAGCGTAAATTGAATAACAAATTTATTTTTGTAAATATTTTTTTTGAGTGAAAAATATTTTTGCAAGTTTTACGTGCTATTGACGTCACTTATCGTTACTAAGCTGTGATTCTCTAGGTTTTAGTTAGCAAGCTAACGTCATAGCATTATAAAATGGTTTGGCAGGCCCACTTTTATGAATAACATTAATTTAATAGTATATACATACTAACATGCGTACGCGAGTATATACATCCATACATATGTATGTATGTAGCTATGAATTCATTGATTAAAAATTATAGCACGAACATGTTTTGCTTGCATGCTTGAGTGGTCAATTGTAATACATTTTTTAGTCTGAGGCGATAGTGGTTTTATAATTACTATAGTAATTATATAAAATATTTGACAGACATAAAATATTAAATCGCAAAGTAATCAACAAGGTTCTTTAAATGCTTGAGATTCCCAAAGTTATCTTATCTAAGTTCATAAGTAGATAAACAATGTGATTTGGCAAAGCCATTTGGTAAATATGTATGTTTACTGTTGCAGATTTGCCTAACTATACATACACACATTTTATTGAATTTTGTTTTTAGCGCTCTGTAAAAACTTTAATTTATTCCCACATGCATGCTACTAAAACCTCTACAAATATATTAATAATATATGTGGTCGTTTATATATATATAGAATACTCTTCACAATATATTTTCATTATAACATTCACCGTTATATTCCAAATTAAACCGTTCATAACAGTAAAAAGTGAAATGTAGTTTAATTTAAATATTTATCATTTCAATTTAAATGAGGCCTAAAAGTATGCTACAAACGAACTACCAACGCGCATTATACACAAATATCGCACTAGACCAGAGAACATAAAAGATTAAACAAAACAATTGCGTAATGCTTTGCAGCTTGTACAAAAATTGCGAAAAACAATGTAAACATGTGGATTTAGATAATATAGAGGTTTTTCAATTTTATTCTTAAACAAAAAGTATTTCTTGGGTGCGCATAGATTGTTACATGATGAATGCGAACTAACGTAAATACGTTGTATACAAAATAGAAAAAAAATTAAATCGTAACCAATTATAAAGCAATTGTTGGTAAATTTTTGTTTAGAAAATTAAATAAAATAAATGCACTACGGTTTATAACAGATGATCAATGTCGACATAGTAGATTTACAATTTTCCTGTCAACTCTGGTACAGCTTTGAAGAGATCCGCCACCAAACCAATATCTGCCACCTGGAAGATTGGTGCTTCGGGATCTTTGTTTATAGCCACTATTGTCTTAGAGTCTTTCATGCCAGCCAAGTGCTGAATGGCACCGGAAATTCCGACAGCGATATATAACTCGGGTGCGACAATTTTGCCTGTTTGACCAATTTGCAGATCGTTGGGCACATAACCAGCATCAACAGCAGCACGGGAAGCACCGACAGCAGCACCAAATTTATCAGCCAGATCGTAAAGTAGTTTAAAGTTATCGCCAGATTTCAAACCACGTCCACCAGACACAATCACTTTGGCACCGGTCAACTCTGGACGGTCAGATTTAGTAAGTTCTTGCGAAACAAATTCACTCAATTGGGAGGCATAATCTCCAGTTGGTGCCTGTTCTACAGCGCCGCTACCACCAGTAGCAGCGGCAGGTGCGAAATTCGTACCACGAACGGTTATCACTTTAACGGGGTCTGTGGAGCGTAGCGTCAATATGGCGTTACCAGCGTAGATAGTACGCACAAAGGTGTCTTCGCTCTTTACATCGATAATTTCTGAAATAGGCGACACATCCAATTTAGATGCTACGCGTGGAAGTACATTTTTTCCAAACGCGGTGGCACCAGCCAATATATGTGTAAATTTGAATTGCGATTGAGCTGCCAGCACGAGTGGTGTGATAGATTCCGGTGTGAAACCCTTGAAAGCTGCGTTCTCCGCTACCAACACTTTAGCAACACCTTCGACCTTGGCAAGTGCTTCAGATGCCTAGAAATTTTATACACGGTATTACTTTGTTGTTGATTATGCAAACATAAAGCGAGTAATGCACTTACCGGACCACATTTGGTGCCAGCTACCAAAACTGTGACATCACCGCCGATCTTCTTCGCAGCGGAGATGGTGTTTAATGTAATGGGATTTAGTGCCTCATTATTATGCTCAGCAACCACCAAGGTGCTCTTGCAGCGGTTGATCTGTAATAAATGCATTATTTTTTTCACGTGGGCTTCATTATTGCTTTTTGCTTACCAAACTGCTGCGAATAAGATTCCTTGCATTCGAACTGAACATTGTAGATTGAAAATAATAAGTAATAATTACAAAAATAAATTATAGGTGGTTTTGTTGCAAACTCCTGCAAAAATGTTAGCTGATAAGAATTTTTCCTTAATCAAATATCGCTAATTAAACACTTACTCGGCGATCGCCACGAAAGTCCAAAAGTCGAATAACACTTCAGACAGCTGTTCATGGTGAGTTATACAATCGGCTGGTTTGTGTCACAACTATGTTGTGCTACTGTCAAATTTGAAATGTTCAAATTCTAATAATAAATTCTGTGTAATACTAGGGGTATTCTCTTGCTCTTGCAAAACCCGGTGCACGGTGCAAGCATTGCAGATTTACAACGGCACAACAACAAACACACGCAGAAAAATATTTGCAAGGGCTGTGAAATATGTCAGACCCAAACCCATGTATATTAGCGTGCAATGTCACGCAAAAATAAAATTGCAACCCTGTTGTAGTTGCCATTTTACATAAAGACATATTACGTCGTTAAACTGTTGAGAAAGGTAAATTTTAATTAGATTTTATAATTTATATTTAAATTATAAAGTTTTGTTACAGTTTTTTTGTTAAAAATGCATGCAGAAGGTGCGCCAATTCACAATAGCCATGCACAATAGCCATTTACAATAAATTGACTGAATCAGTCGCTCATATATCACTAGATTCTGCAATGGGTGCTCTCGTGCCCTTGTATATTTCGGTGTAGTATTTTTGCAATCTGCAATCTTGCAAGAGCAAGAGAATACCCCTAATAAATTCATTTTTAAACTTTTTGAATATATTTATAACATTGAAAGTAATTTCACAATTGTATTTGCAAACTTACCACTTTCGTTGAGAGTTTTCAGTGTGTGTTGTCAACATTTTTTGGTAAAGTGGCAGCATTGATTGTTGACAAGTGTGCGTGTAAGATAATATTATATATGTCAAATATCTTCGTAAATATTTATAGTTTTCAAGAAATAATAAAATTTTGATAAATCTATTTGAAGTCTTCCACAATTTTAAATTCAAAGTGTATTCAAAAGTATTTAAATATTTTTTGTTGTCCGTGCGGCAACTATCAAATAGTAGCAGGACTATGGCACCTTCAATACCAGATAGGTAAGCGCTAAAAGCGGCAGCGTGAAGCTCAAATGTTTCTCCCCCCCATTCATATACTTATTTATGTATGTATGTAATAATTTGCAGATGGCTTAACTATACTCCAATGGGTCAACGGGTTGAAGGAACACGATTTATTGCATTTAAAGTGCCGCTTCGGGAGGTGAGTTTATAGCGAGAAACTTAACTGTCGCTTAAATGTTAGTAGTCCTTATTTTTTGGAATCAATTGGAACGTTTATTGCGTCGTATCCACATTATTGAAACTATAGAGAGATCTGCACCGAGGCTGCAATTCCTCCACTATAATTAGTTTTATTCATCCTTAAAAAAGGAACCTTACAAATTCGACGTTTGTATGCCTTGTCACAGCAAAATTCCGATTTTTTTATTAAATAATTTAAAACGATAACAATTCTGCAAACCGGTTATAATTGTATCGGCATTATCGAACTCAAAAGGCATTTATTGCTAACAGGACCCATAGTGGCCAACAAAAACGAGCTAAAAATTGCTAACTTATTTGCATACATATAGGCTTATATTTAGATCACATGTAAATATATGTACATATGTACATATATGCCCCTGCAAGTATTGCATATACATATACTTACATGTACAGATACATATGTACATATGTATGTAGTTTTTGATTAAAAAAAACCAAAATTTTATAAAATATATTATTATTTTTTATTAAAATAAAGCCAAAAAACAAGAGTAATGCGTTTTTGGACCACACGCCTACTGACTGATGGTGCCGGAATAACATGAGGCGCCATTTCCTATTAAAATCAAGGAAAATATGAATATGAAATTAAATTGTTTTACTTAATTAAATAACAGCAACTCCTCAAGGGAGCCGGGAGTTGGCATTGCCGGTTAGCGGTGGTTGTCATACATCTTTGTTTTTTCCCTGTGCGCCTTTATTCTTGTCCTATTGCTATTTACTCAAAGCCTTGCCTTTACAGCTTTCCGATCGAGGCGTACGTTGCATGAACGCTGTTTTTGCATTCTTTGTAGCGGCTTTAAGTTAAATTTATATTAATTATACCACACAGAAATTCGCTCGCAGGCAAGACATGTCACACCGTGGATGAAAAGGCGCACGCATGCGCAAGTGTTTAGTTGAAACTGTATATGCGTATGCGTATTTGTTGTATTGAGATAGTGACTTTTATTATTTTTCGTTAATTAAGCAATTTATTTTGTCAGACATTTAGGGTGGTCTCCTTGCTAAATGACTGGCGGGCCTATGTTGGTATTTTTCAATTTTGTTTTTGCATAATGAATTGCGTATATTTTAAGAGTTAACACAAGGTATAATAAAAAACATAAATAACTATAACGACATTTTAAGCATCGGTGTAAAAAATTCAGAAACAAACCTTAACCTAACTTTATTTTTGATTCGTATGTTCAAAATTGTAAGAATGCAAAACATAACTTAACATTGTTTTTTATTGGTATTTTCAAAATTGTAAGTTTTTTCCATTTCTCTAGGCTGTTAATGAAAATGTGGACGAGCAGCGCCGACTTGATGCCTCGATTTTACTGAAATCAATTCCAAACTTGGGTATGATTATAGATCTGACGAACACTTCACGTTATTATACGCCAGATGTAAGCACTTTTTTCTAATAATAAATATGTATTATATGTGTAAATATGTATTTTTACTTTTGTATATATTTTTCGCTCACATAGTGCTTTTTAAAGAAAGGTTTAGAGTACAAAAAATTAATGATTCCTGGCCATCATACACCACCGCCACATTTAGTCGATCAGTAAGTACTGCCTACATCTGTCCATACATACATACATACATACATATTTATATACATATGAATTTGTAATATTATTTAATTGCTTCATGTTTTTTTTTTTAATTTTTGCAGATTCAAAAAGCTGGTGTTTAATTTTTTAAACAAAAACGCAGGTAACGGTAAGTAAACCAATAATCGGCACTAAAACCGTTTTTGCGGTAAATTTTTGTTTTATTTATTTATTTCTGCTAACAAAATACATATTACGAAAACTTAAATATTTTCTAGTCATCTCGAATTTATTTTATTTTCATATATTAATTATTTTTTTTTGTAAAATACAAATTTTTTTATTAAAAATAAAATTTTTTATGTAAAATGTATTATTTCAGTATCAACTCGTGCAACAGCTACTCACCCACTTTATAGCTCGTAAGAGTCATTTGCTTTCTGTATGCTTCACTCCATGCTTCAAGCCAATTATGAGCAGCTTGCAAGTGCACCTACTTTAACATACTATATATAAGTTGTGTATACCTTTCTAAATGGTAGATTGTGGACAAGTTACCAGTTCGTGCTAAGCGTCCCACGCGATTAAGATTGCCAATTAACCTAGACTTTTGAAACGTGGATCAGAATTCCAACAATTACTTTCTCAAGTAGCCATAAGCCATAGCGAAAATGCTATTCATTTCTTAGTCAGCACAATAACATTATCTCTTCAAGCTGGTTTTACAATTGTCACGTTTATAGTGATAATAAAAGTTAATTTGTGTTGAGTTTTTAAGTTCCAGGAATATATATTTTTACTACTATATATTTTTTTTTGACAAGTTGTCCATAAAATGCTCACAGTCCACGGAATATAAACGTTTGTCGGCTTGTACAAAAAAAATCCATCCTTTAAAGATTCTTTCTTAGCAAAAGAACAATTTATGCAGCGGTCAATAAAATTAGTACAGACATAATACAAATCTGTGTAAACAATGCACCCACAAATTGATATTGCAAACATAACGATATGAACAAGTAAAGCACAACTAACAACAAATCACTATTTGCGGTGGTCTTGTCATCAACAACAACAGAAATATCAAGGCCTGGCCCAAACCGTGGCGTCTGAAGAAGCGACAACTGCGTCAACATCTGCAGTAGCGGAGGCGGCAGCTGCACTGAGTGCGCGCTGGAGCCTACTCAGCATTCGCCCGCTACGCAATAGTTCAAGCAAACTATGCAAACATGACGAATCTCATGTAAAATGCTCATGCGCCTAGCACTCGCTTCATCTTGCTGTGCAAATGCTGCTGTTGCGCTGACATGTTCCTCGAAATTTATTGCCCGTGTTAAACACTATATGTGTTGTTGTTACTGTAGTGCTTATTGTTGCCGTTGCAGCTTCCATGTCGCCGGCTTTCAACAGGTTTGCATTTTCGCATTTTTACTGTGTTTGAATATTATACTCGTACGTCTGTGGCACGAGCATTTAGTTTATTTTGCGTACGCAGTCACTGCAGCCGCAATCTCTTTGGCAGCAACAAAGCGCATGTTTTGGCCAGCGCTTCATTTGCGGCTCAGTGTGTGGGTGTTGACATATTTTTGCGGTCGGTTTTTGTAAATTAAAATTTTGTGGTCGATTTCTTTTATGCACTTTTACATTTTGGTGCATTCTTTGCGGCCTTTGTTGGCCGACAATGGCATCTTTACTGCAAATAATATTTGCTTTGTGCCATTTTTTCAACATAAGCACTTATGACTCAAGCGGTTTCTCGCTACGAAGCGTTCCTCAGAATGCAGCAGAATGTGAAAGGCTGTGAGCGAAGGCTTTTTTGAGTTATGTATACAGCTGAAATTTAGTCTTTATCTCAGCAAAGAAGTTGGTCATTTGTCGAAACCGTCGTTATCGGACTACTATAGCATATAGCTGTCATACAAACTGTATGATTAAAATTAAATGCTTCTTTGAAAAACTTTTTTTATTTGGCTAGATATCTTCACGAAATTTTGCACGAATTATTGTTCAAAGCAACGGACACCTATAGCATATAGCTGCCATACAAACTTAGGTTTACAATCATGTTTTTGAATGAACAATTTTTTATTTGACCCGATATCTTCTCGAAACTTGTCATTGATTATTGTCCAAGGTAACAGTGCAATCTCCGAAGAAATTTCTCAGATCGGACCACTATAGCATATATGTAGGTGCCATGTAAACCTATATATGCCATATAAACTTATGCAAGATTTTTTTCTTAATAAGTGTTCGTTTCGGCAAAAATAGGCATTGCTGTGCAACTCATTTAAATCTCTGTATTATTTCTAAAATATTTTATGTAATATACTCCTTTCAATTCTTTTCAGACAAACTTATAGGTGTTCATTGTACTCATGGCGTCAACCGTACTGGCTACCTAATATGTAATTACATGATATCCGAGTTAGATGTGAAACCCGAAGAGGCAATAGACAGTAAGTAGCAATAAACAAATTTATTTACTTCTTTTGTAAATTGGTAGGACAATTTTTCGAAATTTTTCTTAACAAATTACCCGTAAAGCTGCACACGTTTTGATTTTCTCTTCCTTACTTCAGAGTTCAATCTATCACGTGGTCACAAGATCGAACGGAAAAACTATATAGACTCGCTTTATGGTTTGACAAAAGCTGCCAAAGATGCTAAAAGCCTCGAAAGTAAGCACAACGCCAGCAACCTGAATTGCAAACCTTTGGTTGAGACGCCCAGTAAGGAGCCAGTCTCATGGCGCGCAACGCAGGCCCCTAAATTACCGCCATCACCCAATGACCTCGATAGGCGTGATCGTTTCGAACACGCAATTTCATGGCGCGCCACGCCGGAACCTAAATTACCGCCGTCACCGAAGGAGTTCGATAGTCGCGATCGTTTCGAACGTATACGACAGGAAGCAAATTTGCAGCGTCAACCTGTCACCAGCGCAGCAGCACGACCAGCGCGCCAATTATTGGACAACAGGCTTGCCAACTCACCACGAAACGAACGCAACTGTAGTAGTCGTTATGTAAATACTAGCAGACATTTGTCGCAAGGTAACTGGTAAGCCATTGGGGACTGTGTCAGCATATGCTTTAACTTGTCAATTATAGGTGGCGCCAGCTACCCCTATCCCAGCCAACGCCACCATGAGACAATACGCTCGAATTTTAACCAATACGTTGATTATGCGCCGAACAATAACCGTTATGAAGACAGCATATATCGGGGGCGTTACGAACTCGACTATCGTTTGCCTCAAAGCAGCAGACACCATCAGCATCCATATCGGCGCATATAATTTTTTGGTGGCCCTTAACTTGCTTTGTGTTGACACGAATTTGTATATATGTACATATGTTTATGTATGTATATGCTTTTTTTGGTCATCCAGTTCATCCAGTTTATTTTGATAAGCACAACTGCGTCTTGTGCGCTATTCTTCCATACAACTGTTGGTGTGCAATCAACAAGCATTATGTAAATTATGCAGTTATTTTGCAAATAGTTTGCAATTTTTATGTTTTATGTTCGGGTCTAAACTGAAAATTTTAGTGAAATATTTTTTGAGTGCAATTTAAGCTTTCTTTGTGTCAATATGTTTTCTCTAAGCTTTGCATAGTAAATTTCAAGGACAATTTTTGAAATATGGAAAATTATGCAGACATAAGTTTATGTACAAAAGGATTAATTATGCTTTCAATAAACACAAATAATGTATAACTATAAAAAATTATCAGACTATGAATACTTAAGGGGCATATCTAGTGTTACAGCCTAAAAAAATGATGACTATTGGGAGTTAAAAAAAACTACTGTATCGTTACTTCAAGAGCATAAAGTAAAATTTTTGAAAAACTTAAAATTTTATAGATTTTTGAAAAAATTAAAAATATTAGAAAAAATTAAACGTTTTGAAAATTTTGAAATTTTTTTGATAAATTGAAAATTTTTGAAAAATTTAAAGTTTTGAAGATTTTTGAAAAAATGAAAGTTCTGAAAATGTTTGAAAAGTTGAACATTTTGAAAAACTTCTGAAAAATTTAAATTTTTGGGAAATTTGAAATTTTTTAAAGAATTAAAAATTTTGAAATTTGTTTAAAAAATGGAAAATTTTAAAAATATTTGAAAAATTGAAAATTGTGAAAATTTTTGAAAAATTGAAATTTTTGTAAAAATTTAAATATTTTAAAAAATTAAAAATTTTGAAATTTTTTTGAAAAACTTCAAATTTTGAAATTTTTTTGAAAAATTTAAAGTTTTGAAATTTTTTTGAAAAATTGAAATTTTTGAAAATTTTTGAAAAAATTAAATTGTTTTGCAAAATAAAACGTTTTTTTAATTATACGAGATGTCCGCCGGCGTTAAAAAGTACTTGTTGCAGCAGCAGAGAAAATATCAGAAGTAATTTCGAGGAATGCTGCCGAATTGGCCGAACAAAATTCCGGGTCCATTCCGGTTACTTAAACCCGAATAACTAGAAAATGGGAAAGTTTTCCACTGCTGCACCAAAAACATTAAACTCGAATTACCCCAAATTTTGGTCGTTTTGGGCCTGCCAAAAAAACCGATAGGTCACTGTATCTAGAATTGTAGGCAGAACAATTCAAATTCAAAAAAAAAGAAATTTCATAATAATCGGATCGTTTGTCTTCAACTTATCACTGCAGCAAATTCGAAAAATGTTGTTTCGAGAAAAACGCGTTCAAAAATATGGAGCTGATCGGACTGATTTGTTTTACGAAATTTTATACCAAGGGCCCCATTCTATAACTTGATTCAGATATCAAATAAGTCATTGCATGCCTCAATGGGAGAGTAGCATTAATATTTGAATTTATTCAAGTAAAAGTTAAGAAGCATAATTTTTGTTTAACTCGATCAATTGTAGTCTTAATTAGTTACACCCGCCGTAGTTTTGTTGCAAAGAAAGTTAATATTTAACGCTCCTGCGCTCTCACACTTTGATGCTTCACTTTTCTCACAACTGAAGCTATATAAACATATAATAATATTTCACCGTCACGCTGATGTCATGCCCGACGGTGCCAACAAAAGCGCTTAAGTTGACAACCAATTAAAATTCATTTGCGACAAGCAGGTAGAAAATCAGATTCTTTCGCCAATTCTTGACATGTTGTGATGCGGCTTATCAGCAGCAAACATCTCATTTTTACAGCAAGCAGTGCGACGGTGCAGCGCTGAAGATCAGCGGTGATCGTGTGAAGATATGCGCGCATTTACATGCAACTTAAGGCGAGCAGCTTCCCGGAATCGCAACTAAACGTTCCAGCTCGTTTATCAAACATATGTCATTTGGGTGCCTGGAGCGCGCAGACGCATGTTGTGCTGCCTTCACTATCGCCACTGTGCGCCTTCGTGGCGATTTGAGCTTGTGCGTTTAACGCTTTTGATCAGTTCATTATTAGCTCGACATGGTGGTCAAGTGTCATATTTGTATATACACATACACACACACACATAAGCGTATGGAGTGTCCCTTTAACTGCGAATTTTTTTCATGCCGACATTTTGCATTAACAATTCGACGCTCATCAGCTTATCGTGACGATGATCGCGTTTCGCGCTCAGACCTCGCGCTGCCGTTGCGCAGCACACCAAGGTGGGTATATTCAAATTTATAACAAGCTGCGTATGAGGAGCTATGCGTCTGTGGCGAATTGCCGCCGCATTACTGTGACAACGACAAATTGGCGGTAATTACAACGAAACAAGCTACATACATAATATTTATCGCGATCGCGATTAAAATCTCGTCGTGTTCGTGCATGAAGTTGGTCAGTGGAGCGATCGCGCTTAAAGTTTGCAGATAAATATGATATTTTGATGCATTTTTTATGCGTTAAATGCGTGCCATCTACGCAATATTTATGCATGTGTGTATGTGTGCTTGTAGTTGGCGCAAAAGTAGCTTGATTAGTGTACTTTTAAATGCTTATACTTAAGCTGGTATGAACAAAAGTTAATTCAAGTAGTGAAAAATAATTCTAGACTTGTTTCAAGGAGCACATCTGAAGCCCTAATCTACATATCGATTCGAAAATTCTGTTCTACCACTTACATACATTTCTCGTTTTTGCTTTCTACAACTCAAAAGCTAACGCATATATTATTCGAAATTTGGTTGTAAATGCAAAAATCGAGTTACCGTATACAAAACATTCGAATTCGTGTAAATGCAAGTTTTCTGCAGCGAGCATATGTACATGCAACACATGGCGCCTGGTAGGAATTGCAGATTTTGTACTTCACAAAGAGCGCCACAAGCATCCATACACAGAAATAACTTACTAGCAGATTTTTAAGTATAATTATTTCATATCTATATATGTATATAATAATATTGTTTGTACAATTTAATAAATAAACGGTAAATATATAATTACCATAAAAATTTTTGTAATATTGAAACATGCTCATAACTTACATTTTAAGTGTAATGAATTATTTTTTTCTATGAAAGGCAAAGTGTCACCCTGCGTGCACTGATTTCCGGCGCCTTAAGCTATGCAACGAGCGTGTGGGGTTTCTAGAACGGGCAGTAAAAAGTGTCACCTACTACACCAGTCTGGGCGTCTGGTGCTAAACGAGGAATTTGGTTGGATTTCAGCCACACTGAAAAAAATAAAAAAAATTTCTTTTATAGAAAATTATTTGTAGAATTTTGACATTGAATGGAGTTTTTTCGTGAAAATTTTGGGTATATTTTTAGTTAGGATGGACGCTTTCATTTTTTGATTTTAATAAAATTATTAAAAAATTATAGAAAGTGAAAATTTAATATGAAAATAAAACAAGCAAAAATGGTGCGGCTGTAATTGAACATTTTACACACTCGCAACTTGACCGATAGTTAACCGAAGTTCAAAATATTTTTCAGGATTTTCTGTATTGATCCAGTTTAACCCACTTTTGACACATGCAGAGGATATTCCTTATATTGTTGTTTATGGTTATTGCTTCGGTTAGTTTTTTTATAGCACTTCCCACCAGTTCCGATATGTAGTACACACGGTGTTGTACTACTTTGGCTTGAGGTTCGCTATCATCTAAGACTGTTGGTGATGACCTTTCATGTGATCGGTCGGTCCTGACCATGGACCGAGATGATTGTTTACTGACACGTGTCGGAGCTGATACATCGGCAGAGAAATTCACATCATCCTCTCCATTTCGTCTGCGGAGAAGTCGCTGGCGAAAGTTCAAGGGACTCCCAGTATTCTGCGTCGTGAACCTGTCAAGTAGATTTAATCACACACACTGATTATGGTTCTGTCACGCCTGGATTTTTTTTATTACACAACATGCCTTTGCAAGTTACGGAAGACACATACTTCAGAGGGAAGGTGTCGATTCGCTCACTGTTGCAAAAGTTTCCACGGCCTGATGGTTTTTACACTGCAACCTCCACTCCCGCCGCTTTTTGTCGGAATTGCTTATTCGTTTAAACTTATGTCGTAACTAACCTGCTACTACAGGCCGTCCGGCTATTCGCGACCTGCCGACCCCTCTGGTCGCTTAAAGCTCAGCGACGGTGACTATTCTCACTGGGAATTCAGTCAGTGTAAAATTATGTATATGTCTATTTCAGTAGTTCTTAACAAAACCGTTATGTAGAGTGTGGTCGGGGTCGGTAAGCTTCTTGTAGGATTTATCCTAAGCTAATTTGTTTATTGTAACTCTGAGTAGTTATTAGAGCGCGGGGTCAACCCATTTTTTCAAAAATTGTGACCCACTTGGTACTTGATTATTCAAGACAACAGTTTAATATCTTAATTCAGTAGTTCTTAGTTATGGTATTTCATAGAGTTTTATGGGCGGAGCAGTGGTCTGATTGCGCCCATCTACGAACTCGTTCCACGTGTACAAAAGTTCCATTACTATGTCTCAACTGACGGACAGAAAGACAGGTACCCGAATCCCTATTCGTCCCGCCATTTCTTTGTTTGCATGTTGAAGTATTACAAATAATTCACCTAATAATATTATAGTAACTTCATAGAAGTTTACCGGTTTTTCACCTAATTTCCAAGATTAATATCCATAATATATATATATAAATACATAAATATACCTTTTTGCCATTTGTTCTTTGCTCTTTTTAGCAATTTTCATCCCCAATAAATCACGTTCCTGGCATTCAAGCGCTGAACTTGTTAAAAGCCGACAATTTTCTCACTTCCAACCTGCGGTATGTCTGTATGTACGATGCGCATGCGCAACTGCGCAAAATATGCCGTCAAAGGCGATTAACTTTAATCGCTGTTATTTAAATCAATGTCCATTTTAGTGGATTTATTTGGTGTTTCACGTGCGCTGTGTAGGCTGCGCATGCGCATTCAGCGCTTTTGTTGTATGCGCAGCGCATAGCCCTTACCAATCATTTTGGCGCAGAATCAGCACACAATTTATGAGCCGTGCATAATTATTGCACACGAAAGCGCGCGCACATACATACGCGAATTTTTACAAACATATTTCTTGTATGTACATATTTCCTGCATGCGGCATGCGGCGGCTGGTGTGAGAATATTGCATTTTGAATGTTGCAATGCACACACAAAATGAGAAGACACCTATAATTGCATACTTTTGCCCAGCTCAAGCGCATATTTAAGTGCAAGTGTGATCTTCGCACGCGCATCAACAGCCAATTATGTACACTTTTGCGCATGCGCACAGTTCGCCTTGTGTTTTACCCCGTTTTACTTTTGCGATGAACCAAGCACGGCAGGCGAAGTGTACACAGCAAGTGAGACTCTTTTATTTGGCGCAAAAAATTGAGCGTTGAGTCGGTAATAATCACTTCTTCGCGCTTCAGCTGAAACTAGCAGCGCCCGATCGGTTATGTTCGGATATGCCATTGCGAAAGTGCTTGTGTGCCTTTAGGACATTTGCGTAAAGGAAGCGGCAGCCTGTAAACTGCAGGCGTTTTTCGCGAACCCCACACACACACACACACATAACTTGCGGTCTCGCTTGTAGGTGTGTGTATATGTGTATTGTGGTTATTTTAAGTTTCAGCCGCTTCTAACTAACCGGGACTTGTCGGCCTGCCCGCTGTGCCAATGCTAATCACGCGCCAATGCGGTGCGACGACATCCTCCGACTGTTTGTCTTATATATGGATGTGTATGCGTTTATTTTGCTCCGCGCGTTTTTGGCCAGAAGACCTATATTTCGGTGCAGTCATACACAAGTGTATATATGTGTCTGTGTTTGCTTGCTTCGTTAACTGCTGCGGCCTTGTTGTACGAGTCGCTGTTTTGCCGTTGTGGTTAGTAACAAGTTCCCCTTATTTCTCATTCATTGCATTATTCGCAATTCCCTAGGCCAATGGTTTCGACTTTACCTTCGATTTCGATACATGATTTGTTATGTTGATATTAATATGCCGAACAAATTGACAATTTATGGAATCGCTGTTGGCGCATATTAAAGGAAGAGCCTATGAGATGGCAGTTGCCCGAAGAGTCTATGAACAAATGTTAAATTAACTGCGAAATGTGGAAACGAATATATATAATTGTAGTATGGACTGAAACCATCAAGTTTTTATCGCATTTTTTTTCAGATTTTTAGAACTTGGAGTTTGCGGATTCGCGAGAAGGCAGGAATGTAGTCATGGCATTAAATGATATCTACAATTCTCCCAAAAGTTGTATCTCTATATAAATTGATTCGTGCTGTTACTACCTTAGGTGATCCATTTCCCAGATGTATGGTAAGTTCCAAACTTTATTGAAAAAACAGCTTCTCAGATGAGACCCATTTCTGGCTTAATGGTTTCGTAAACAAACGACATTGACCCAATTGGTATGAGTCAAATGTTCGTGTGGTTCACGAAACCCAATAGCATCCCCAGAAATTAATCGTTTGATGCGGAATGTGGTATGGTGACATCATTGAGCTTATTTCTTT
>NW_026038183.1:0-52678 GCF_023373825.1 Bactrocera dorsalis
TCTTCATCGCACTGAAGTGGACATAAAGCCATAACGGCAGTGAATTTGCAAGAATTCCACAACCTTATGTTTAAGTATAAAGTCGATTTTCTTGTATAAACACATTTATCAATCGATAATGAGATGCTTCAAATCATTAAATTCACATATTTAAGTTAATTAACCTTCTTCATCGCACTGAAGTGGACATAAAGCCATAACGGCAGTGAATTTGCAAGAATTCCACAACCTTATGTTTAAGTATAAAGTCGATTTTCTTGTATAAACACATTTATCAATCGATAATGAGATGCTTCAAATCATTAAATTCACATATTTAAGTTAATTAACCTTCTTCATCGCACTGAAGTGGACATAAAGCCATAACGGCAGTGAATTTGCAAGAATTCCACAACCTTATGTTTAAGTATAAAGTCGATTTTCTTGTATAAACACATTTATCAATCGATAACGAGATGCTTCAAATCATTAAATTCACATATTTAAGTTAATTAACCTTCTTCATCGCACTGAAGTGGACATAAAGCCATAACGGCAGTGAATTTGCAAGAATTCCACAACCTTATGTTTAAGTATAAAGTCGATTTTCTTGTATAAACACATTTATCAATCGATAACGAGATGCTTCAAATCATTAAATTCACATATTTAAGTTAATTAACCTTCTTCATCGCACTGAAGTGGACATAAAGCCATAACGGCAGTGAATTTGCAAGAATTCCACAACCTTATGTTTAAGTATAAAGTCGATTTTCTTGTATAAACACATTTATCAATCGATAACGAGATGCTTCAAATCATTAAATTCACATATTTAAGTTAATTAACCTTCTTCATCGCACTGAAGTGGACATAAAGCCATAACGGCAGTGAATTTGCAAGAATTCCACAACCTTATGTTTAAGTATAAAGTCGATTTTCTTGTATAAACACATTTATCAATCGATAACGAGATGCTTCAAATCATTAAATTCACATATTTAAGTTAATTAACCTTCTTCATCGCACTGAAGTGGACATAAAGCCATAACGGCAGTGAATTTGCAAGAATTCCACAACCTTATGTTTAAGTATAAAGTCGATTTTCTTGTATAAACACATTTATCAATCGATAACGAGATGCTTCAAATCATTAAATTCACATATTTAAGTTAATTAACCTTCTTCATCGCACTGAAGTGGACATAAAGCCATAACGGCAGTGAATTTGCAAGAATTCCACAACCTTATGTTTAAGTATAAAGTCGATTTTCTTGTATAAACACATTTATCAATCGATAACGAGATGCTTCAAATCATTAAATTCACATATTTAAGTTAATTAACCTTCTTCATCGCACTGAAGTGGACATAAAGCCATAACGGCAGTGAATTTGCAAGAATTCCACAACCTTATGTTTAAGTATAAAGTCGATTTTCTTGTATAAACACATTTATCAATCGATAACGAGATGCTTCAAATCATTAAATTCACATATTTAAGTTAATTAACCTTCTTCATCGCACTGAAGTGGACATAAAGCCATAACGGCAGTGAATTTGCAAGAATTCCACAACCTTATGTTTAAGTATAAAGTCGATTTTCTTGTATAAACACATTTATCAATCGATAACGAGATGCTTCAAATCATTAAATTCACATATTTAAGTTAATTAACCTTCTTCATCGCACTGAAGTGGACATAAAGCCATAACGGCAGTGAATTTGCAAGAATTCCACAACCTTATGTTTAAGTATAAAGTCGATTTTCTTGTATAAACACATTTATCAATCGATAACGAGATGCTTCAAATCATTAAATTCACATATTTAAGTTAATTAACCTTCTTCATCGCACTGAAGTGGACATAAAGCCATAACGGCAGTGAATTTGCAAGAATTCCACAACCTTATGTTTAAGTATAAAGTCGATTTTCTTGTATAAACACATTTATCAATCGATAACGAGATGCTTCAAATCATTAAATTCACATATTTAAGTTAATTAACCTTCTTCATCGCACTGAAGTGGACATAAAGCCATAACGGCAGTGAATTTGCAAGAATTCCACAACCTTATGTTTAAGTATAAAGTCGATTTTCTTGTATAAACACATTTATCAATCGATAACGAGATGCTTCAAATCATTAAATTCACATATTTAAGTTAATTAACCTTCTTCATCGCACTGAAGTGGACATAAAGCCATAACGGCAGTGAATTTGCAAGAATTCCACAACCTTATGTTTAAGTATAAAGTCGATTTTCTTGTATAAACACATTTATCAATCGATAACGAGATGCTTCAAATCATTAAATTCACATATTTAAGTTAATTAACCTTCTTCATCGCACTGAAGTGGACATAAAGCCATAACGGCAGTGAATTTGCAAGAATTCCACAACCTTATGTTTAAGTATAAAGTCGATTTTCTTGTATAAACACATTTATCAATCGATAACGAGATGCTTCAAATCATTAAATTCACATATTTAAGTTAATTAACCTTCTTCATCGCACTGAAGTGGACATAAAGCCATAACGGCAGTGAATTTGCAAGAATTCCACAACCTTATGTTTAAGTATAAAGTCGATTTTCTTGTATAAACACATTTATCAATCGATAACGAGATGCTTCAAATCATTAAATTCACATATTTAAGTTAATTAACCTTCTTCATCGCACTGAAGTGGACATAAAGCCATAACGGCAGTGAATTTGCAAGAATTCCACAACCTTATGTTTAAGTATAAAGTCGATTTTCTTGTATAAACACATTTATCAATCGATAACGAGATGCTTCAAATCATTAAATTCACATATTTAAGTTAATTAACCTTCTTCATCGCACTGAAGTGGACATAAAGCCATAACGGCAGTGAATTTGCAAGAATTCCACAACCTTATGTTTAAGTATAAAGTCGATTTTCTTGTATAAACACATTTATCAATCGATAACGAGATGCTTCAAATCATTAAATTCACATATTTAAGTTAATTAACCTTCTTCATCGCACTGAAGTGGACATAAAGCCATAACGGCAGTGAATTTGCAAGAATTCCACAACCTTATGTTTAAGTATAAAGTCGATTTTCTTGTATAAACACATTTATCAATCGATAACGAGATGCTTCAAATCATTAAATTCACATATTTAAGTTAATTAACCTTCTTCATCGCACTGAAGTGGACATAAAGCCATAACGGCAGTGAATTTGCAAGAATTCCACAACCTTATGTTTAAGTATAAAGTCGATTTTCTTGTATAAACACATTTATCAATCGATAAAAAGTTGCTTCAAATCATTAAATTCACATATTTAAGTTAATTAACCTTCTTCATCGCACTGAAGTGGACATAAAGCCATAACGGCAGTGAATTTGCAAGAATTCCACAACCTTATGTTTAAGTATAAAGTCGATTTTCTTGTATAAACACATTTATCAATCGATAACGAGATGCTTCAAATCATTAAATTCACATATTTAAGTTAATTAACCTTCTTCATCGCACTGAAGTGGACATAAAGCCATAACGGCAGTGAATTTGCAAGAATTCCACAACCTTATGTTTAAGTATAAAGTCGATTTTCTTGTATAAACACATTTATCAATCGATAACGAGATGCTTCAAATCATTAAATTCACATATTTAAGTTAATTAACCTTCTTCATCGCACTGAAGTGGACATAAAGCCATAACGGCAGTGAATTTGCAAGAATTCCACAACCTTATGTTTAAGTATAAAGTCGATTTTCTTGTATAAACACATTTATCAATCGATAACGAGATGCTTCAAATCATTAAATTCACATATTTAAGTTAATTAACCTTCTTCATCGCACTGAAGTGGACATAAAGCCATAACGGCAGTGAATTTGCAAGAATTCCACAACCTTATGTTTAAGTATAAAGTCGATTTTCTTGTATAAACACATTTATCAATCGATAACGAGATGCTTCAAATCATTAAATTCACATATTTAAGTTAATTAACCTTCTTCATCGCACTGAAGTGGACATAAAGCCATAACGGCAGTGAATTTGCAAGAATTCCACAACCTTATGTTTAAGTATAAAGTCGATTTTCTTGTATAAACACATTTATCAATCGATAACGAGATGCTTCAAATCATTAAATTCACATATTTAAGTTAATTAACCTTCTTCATCGCACTGAAGTGGACATAAAGCCATAACGGCAGTGAATTTGCAAGAATTCCACAACCTTATGTTTAAGTATAAAGTCGATTTTCTTGTATAAACACATTTATCAATCGATAACGAGATGCTTCAAATCATTAAATTCACATATTTAAGTTAATTAACCTTCTTCATCGCACTGAAGTGGACATAAAGCCATAACGGCAGTGAATTTGCAAGAATTCCACAACCTTATGTTTAAGTATAAAGTCGATTTTCTTGTATAAACACATTTATCAATCGATAGCAAGATGCTTCAAATCATTAAATTCACATATTTAAGTTAATTAACCTTCTTCATCGCACTGAAGTGGACATAAAGCCATAACGGCAGTGAATTTGCAAGAATTCCACAACCTTATGTTTAAGTATAAAGTCGATTTTCTTGTATAAACACATTTATCAATCGATAACGAGATGCTTCAAATCATTAAATTCACATATTTAAGTTAATTAACCTTCTTCATCGCACTGAAGTGGACATAAAGCCATAACGGCAGTGAATTTGCAAGAATTCCACAACCTTATGTTTAAGTATAAAGTCGATTTTCTTGTATAAACACATTTATCAATCGATAACGAGATGCTTCAAATCATTAAATTCACATATTTAAGTTAATTAACCTTCTTCATCGCACTGAAGTGGACATAAAGCCATAACGGCAGTGAATTTGCAAGAATTCCACAACCTTATGTTTAAGTATAAAGTCGATTTTCTTGTATAAACACATTTATCAATCGATAACGAGATGCTTCAAATCATTAAATTCACATATTTAAGTTAATTAACCTTCTTCATCGCACTGAAGTGGACATAAAGCCATAACGGCAGTGAATTTGCAAGAATTCCACAACCTTATGTTTAAGTATAAAGTCGATTTTCTTGTATAAACACATTTATCAATCGATAACGAGATGCTTCAAATCATTAAATTCACATATTTAAGTTAATTAACCTTCTTCATCGCACTGAAGTGGACATAAAGCCATAACGGCAGTGAATTTGCAAGAATTCCACAACCTTATGTTTAAGTATAAAGTCGATTTTCTTGTATAAACACATTTATCAATCGATAACGAGATGCTTCAAATCATTAAATTCACATATTTAAGTTAATTAACCTTCTTCATCGCACTGAAGTGGACATAAAGCCATAACGGCAGTGAATTTGCAAGAATTCCACAACCTTATGTTTAAGTATAAAGTCGATTTTCTTGTATAAACACATTTATCAATCGATAACGAGATGCTTCAAATCATTAAATTCACATATTTAAGTTAATTAACCTTCTTCATCGCACTGAAGTGGACATAAAGCCATAACGGCAGTGAATTTGCAAGAATTCCACAACCTTATGTTTAAGTATAAAGTCGATTTTCTTGTATAAACACATTTATCAATCGATAACGAGATGCTTCAAATCATTAAATTCACATATTTAAGTTAATTAACCTTCTTCATCGCACTGAAGTGGACATAAAGCCATAACGGCAGTGAATTTGCAAGAATTCCACAACCTTATGTTTAAGTATAAAGTCGATTTTCTTGTATAAACACATTTATCAATCGATAACGAGATGCTTCAAATCATTAAATTCACATATTTAAGTTAATTAACCTTCTTCATCGCACTGAAGTGGACATAAAGCCATAACGGCAGTGAATTTGCAAGAATTCCACAACCTTATGTTTAAGTATAAAGTCGATTTTCTTGTATAAACACATTTATCAATCGATAACGAGATGCTTCAAATCATTAAATTCACATATTTAAGTTAATTAACCTTCTTCATCGCACTGAAGTGGACATAAAGCCATAACGGCAGTGAATTTGCAAGAATTCCACAACCTTATGTTTAAGTATAAAGTCGATTTTCTTGTATAAACACATTTATCAATCGATAACGAGATGCTTCAAATCATTAAATTCACATATTTAAGTTAATTAACCTTCTTCATCGCACTGAAGTGGACATAAAGCCATAACGGCAGTGAATTTGCAAGAATTCCACAACCTTATGTTTAAGTATAAAGTCGATTTTCTTGTATAAACACATTTATCAATCGATAACGAGATGCTTCAAATCATTAAATTCACATATTTAAGTTAATTAACCTTCTTCATCGCACTGAAGTGGACATAAAGCCATAACGGCAGTGAATTTGCAAGAATTCCACAACCTTATGTTTAAGTATAAAGTCGATTTTCTTGTATAAACACATTTATCAATCGATAACGAGATGCTTCAAATCATTAAATTCACATATTTAAGTTAATTAACCTTCTTCATCGCACTGAAGTGGACATAAAGCCATAACGGCAGTGAATTTGCAAGAATTCCACAACCTTATGTTTAAGTATAAAGTCGATTTTCTTGTATAAACACATTTATCAATCGATAACGAGATGCTTCAAATCATTAAATTCACATATTTAAGTTAATTAACCTTCTTCATCGCACTGAAGTGGACATAAAGCCATAACGGCAGTGAATTTGCAAGAATTCCACAACCTTATGTTTAAGTATAAAGTCGATTTTCTTGTATAAACACATTTATCAATCGATAACGAGATGCTTCAAATCATTAAATTCACATATTTAAGTTAATTAACCTTCTTCATCGCACTGAAGTGGACATAAAGCCATAACGGCAGTGAATTTGCAAGAATTCCACAACCTTATGTTTAAGTATAAAGTCGATTTTCTTGTATAAACACATTTATCAATCGATAACGAGATGCTTCAAATCATTAAATTCACATATTTAAGTTAATTAACCTTCTTCATCGCACTGAAGTGGACATAAAGCCATAACGGCAGTGAATTTGCAAGAATTCCACAACCTTATGTTTAAGTATAAAGTCGATTTTCTTGTATAAACACATTTATCAATCGATAACGAGATGCTTCAAATCATTAAATTCACATATTTAAGTTAATTAACCTTCTTCATCGCACTGAAGTGGACATAAAGCCATAACGGCAGTGAATTTGCAAGAATTCCACAACCTTATGTTTAAGTATAAAGTCGATTTTCTTGTATAAACACATTTATCAATCGATAACGAGATGCTTCAAATCATTAAATTCACATATTTAAGTTAATTAACCTTCTTCATCGCACTGAAGTGGACATAAAGCCATAACGGCAGTGAATTTGCAAGAATTCCACAACCTTATGTTTAAGTATAAAGTCGATTTTCTTGTATAAACACATTTATCAATCGATAACGAGATGCTTCAAATCATTAAATTCACATATTTAAGTTAATTAACCTTCTTCATCGCACTGAAGTGGACATAAAGCCATAACGGCAGTGAATTTGCAAGAATTCCACAACCTTATGTTTAAGTATAAAGTCGATTTTCTTGTATAAACACATTTATCAATCGATAACGAGATGCTTCAAATCATTAAATTCACATATTTAAGTTAATTAACCTTCTTCATCGCACTGAAGTGGACATAAAGCCATAACGGCAGTGAATTTGCAAGAATTCCACAACCTTATGTTTAAGTATAAAGTCGATTTTCTTGTATAAACACATTTATCAATCGATAACGAGATGCTTCAAATCATTAAATTCACATATTTAAGTTAATTAACCTTCTTCATCGCACTGAAGTGGACATAAAGCCATAACGGCAGTGAATTTGCAAGAATTCCACAACCTTATGTTTAAGTATAAAGTCGATTTTCTTGTATAAACACATTTATCAATCGATAACGAGATGCTTCAAATCATTAAATTCACATATTTAAGTTAATTAACCTTCTTCATCGCACTGAAGTGGACATAAAGCCATAACGGCAGTGAATTTGCAAGAATTCCACAACCTTATGTTTAAGTATAAAGTCGATTTTCTTGTATAAACACATTTATCAATCGATAACGAGATGCTTCAAATCATTAAATTCACATATTTAAGTTACAACACATTTATCATAACGAGATGCTTCATCAATCACATAAAAGTATTTACCTTAATTATAACGCCTACTTCGAGGTTGCAATAAATTCCACAACCTTATGTTTAAGTATAAAGTCGATTTTTCTTGTATAAACACATTTATCAATCGATAATAATGCTCCAAATCATTAATTTCACATATTTAAGTTAATTAACCTTCTTCATCGCACTGAAGTGGACATACAACGCAGTGAATTTGCAAGAAATAACCTTAAATATAAGTAAAAAAAACATTTATCAAATGATAACGAGTGCTTCAAATCATTAAATTCACATATTTAAGTTAATTAACCTTCTTCATCGCACTGAAGTGGACATAAAGCCATAACGGCAGTGAATTTGCAAGAATTCCACAACCTTATGTTTAAGTATAAAGTCGATTTTCTTGTATAAACACATTTATCAATCGATAACGAGATGCTTCAAATCATTAAATTCACATATTTAAGTTAATTAACCTTCTTCATCGCACTGAAGTGGACATAAAGCCATAACGGCAGTGAATTTGCAAGAATTCCACAACCTTATGTTTAAGTATAAAGTCGATTTTCTTGTATAAACACATTTATCAATCGATAACGAGATGCTTCAAATCATTAAATTCACATATTTAAGTTAATTAACCTTCTTCATCGCACTGAAGTGGACATAAAGCCATAACGGCAGTGAATTTGCAAGAATTCCACAACCTTATGTTTAAGTATAAAGTCGATTTTCTTGTATAAACACATTTATCAATCGATAACGAGATGCTTCAAATCATTAAATTCACATATTTAAGTTAATTAACCTTCTTCATCGCACTGAAGTGGACATAAAGCCATAACGGCAGTGAATTTGCAAGAATTCCACAACCTTATGTTTAAGTATAAAGTCGATTTTCTTGTATAAACACATTTATCAATCGATAACGAGATGCTTCAAATCATTAAATTCACATATTTAAGTTAATTAACCTTCTTCATCGCACTGAAGTGGACATAAAGCCATAACGGCAGTGAATTTGCAAGAATTCCACAACCTTATGTTTAAGTATAAAGTCGATTTTCTTGTATAAACACATTTATCAATCGATAACGAGATGCTTCAAATCATTAAATTCACATATTTAAGTTAATTAACCTTCTTCATCGCACTGAAGTGGACATAAAGCCATAACGGCAGTGAATTTGCAAGAATTCCACAACCTTATGTTTAAGTATAAAGTCGATTTTCTTGTATAAACACATTTATCAATCGATAATGAGATGCTTCAAATCATTAAATTCACATATTTAAGTTAATTAACCTTCTTCATCGCACTGAAGTGGACATAAAGCCATAACGGCAGTGAATTTGCAAGAATTCCACAACCTTATGTTTAAGTATAAAGTCGATTTTCTTGTATAAACACATTTATCAATCGATAACGAGATGCTTCAAATCATTAAATTCACATATTTAAGTTAATTAACCTTCTTCATCGCACTGAAGTGGACATAAAGCCATAACGGCAGTGAATTTGCAAGAATTCCACAACCTTATGTTTAAGTATAAAGTCGATTTTCTTGTATAAACACATTTATCAATCGATAACGAGATGCTTCAAATCATTAAATTCACATATTTAAGTTAATTAACCTTCTTCATCGCACTGAAGTGGACATAAAGCCATAACGGCAGTGAATTTGCAAGAATTCCACAACCTTATGTTTAAGTATAAAGTCGATTTTCTTGTATAAACACATTTATCAATCGATAACGAGATGCTTCAAATCATTAAATTCACATATTTAAGTTAATTAACCTTCTTCATCGCACTGAAGTGGACATAAAGCCATAACGGCAGTGAATTTGCAAGAATTCCACAACCTTATGTTTAAGTATAAAGTCGATTTTCTTGTATAAACACATTTATCAATCGATAACGAGATGCTTCAAATCATTAAATTCACATATTTAAGTTAATTAACCTTCTTCATCGCACTGAAGTGGACATAAAGCCATAACGGCAGTGAATTTGCAAGAATTCCACAACCTTATGTTTAAGTATAAAGTCGATTTTCTTGTATAAACACATTTATCAATCGATAACGAGATGCTTCAAATCATTAAATTCACATATTTAAGTTAATTAACCTTCTTCATCGCACTGAAGTGGACATAAAGCCATAACGGCAGTGAATTTGCAAGAATTCCACAACCTTATGTTTAAGTATAAAGTCGATTTTCTTGTATAAACACATTTATCAATCGATAACGAGATGCTTCAAATCATTAAATTCACATATTTAAGTTAATTAACCTTCTTCATCGCACTGAAGTGGACATAAAGCCATAACGGCAGTGAATTTGCAAGAATTCCACAACCTTATGTTTAAGTATAAAGTCGATTTTCTTGTATAAACACATTTATCAATCGATAACGAGATGCTTCAAATCATTAAATTCACATATTTAAGTTAATTAACCTTCTTCATCGCACTGAAGTGGACATAAAGCCATAACGGCAGTGAATTTGCAAGAATTCCACAACCTTATGTTTAAGTATAAAGTCGATTTTCTTGTATAAACACATTTATCAATCGATAACGAGATGCTTCAAATCATTAAATTCACATATTTAAGTTAATTAACCTTCTTCATCGCACTGAAGTGGACATAAAGCCATAACGGCAGTGAATTTGCAAGAATTCCACAACCTTATGTTTAAGTATAAAGTCGATTTTCTTGTATAAACACATTTATCAATCGATAACGAGATGCTTCAAATCATTAAATTCACATATTTAAGTTAATTAACCTTCTTCATCGCACTGAAGTGGACATAAAGCCATAACGGCAGTGAATTTGCAAGAATTCCACAACCTTATGTTTAAGTATAAAGTCGATTTTCTTGTATAATAACATTTATCAATCGATAACGAGATGCTTCAAATCATTAAGGGGTTATATACACTTATTTTCTAAAAAAAATCGGTTTTTCTAAGATTTTTTTTTGCAAAGGCGGGATTTTTTAATAATAATTGAACACTGTTGATATGTTTATATATGTTTAAAGTTGTTTAATTTAATTTTTCAGTTAAAAATGTGCCCATTTGTTGGCACTACAGCTGTTGTGTCGATACACTTTTTTTCTGTGACGCTTTGCGGTGAGCATGATAAGTAGGTAATGGTTCATCTGCAATCAAATAAAAGAAGAGTTTTCTTTAGCTTATATTATAACGCCGTACTTGAACGAAGGATTTGGCGAAATAAACATTTTTACGCAAGTGGTGATGATTTTACTGAAAAGATCGATTTTTGTGTGTCTAAAAATTCATTTTTTTCATTCCCAAAAAAAAACTCTTGTTTCAAATAAAAAATCCTTCGTTGAAGTACGAGATATTGTAGTTTTCAAGTAGCTAGCAAAAAATTAGACCGATAGGTCGCATGGTTCTTTAGAAACCTTGCTCACCGCAACGGTACTTTTTAAAAAACATCATTTCGAGATAATCGCGTTTAAAGTTTTGGCACGTACTTGGGGGCATATGGGAGGAGCGCGCTGTTGACAGCTGTAACTTTGGTTCTAGTGCTCAGATCTCTATGAAATTTACAAGAAATAATCTTAAAGGGATATACTTTAAGAAAATGCAATAAAAAAAATATCGATTTTTCCAACCAACACAAGTGTATATAACCCCTTAAATTCACATATTTAAGTTAATTAACCTTCTTCATCGCACTGAAGTGGACATAAAGCCATAACGGCAGTGAATTTGCAATAATTCCACAACCTTATGTTTAAGTATAAAGTCGATTTTCTTGTATAAACACATTTATCAATAGATAACGAGATGCTTCAAATCATTAAATTCACATATTTAAGTTAATTAACCTTCTTCATCGCACTGAAGTGGACATAAAGCCATAACGGCAGTGAATTTGCAAGAATTCCACAACCTTATGTTTAAGTATAAAGTCGATTTTCTTGTATAAACACATTTATCAATCGATAACGAGATGCTTCAAATTATTAAATTCACATATTTAAGTTAATTAACCTTCTTCATCTCACTGTAGTGGACATAAAGCCATAACGGCAGTGAATTTGCAATAATTCCACAACCTTATGTTTAAGTATAAAGTCGATTTTCTTGTATAAACACATTTATCAATCGATAACGAGATGCTTCAAATCATTAAATTCACATATTTAAGTTAATTAACCTTCTTCATCGCACTGAAGTGGACATAAAGCCATAACGGCAGTGAATTTGCAAGAATTCCACAACCTTATGTTTAAGTATAAAGTCGATTTTCTTGTATAAACACATTTATCAATCGATAACGAGATGCTTCAAATCATTAAATTCACATATTTAAGTTAATTAACCTTCTTCATCGCACTGAAGTGGACATAAAGCCATAACGGCAGTGAATTTGCAAGAATTCCACAACCTTATGTTTAAGTATAAAGTCGATTTTCTTGTATAAACACATTTATCAATCGATAACGAGATGCTTCAAATCATTAAATTCACATATTTAAGTTAATTAACCTTCTTCATCGCACTGAAGTGGACATAAAGCCATAACGGCAGTGAATTTGCAAGAATTCCACAACCTTATGTTTAAGTATAAAGTCGATTTTCTTGTATAAACACATTTATCAATCGATAACGAGATGCTTCAAATCATTAAATTCACATATTTAAGTTAATTAACCTTCTTCATCGCACTGAAGTGGACATAAAGCCATAACGGCAGTGAATTTGCAAGAATTCCACAACCTTATGTTTAAGTATAAAGTCGATTTTCTTGTATAAACACATTTATCAATCGATAACGAGATGCTTCAAATCATTAAATTCACATATTTAAGTTAATTAACCTTCTTCATCGCACTGAAGTGGACATAAAGCCATAACGGCAGTGAATTTGCAAGAATTCCACAACCTTATGTTTAAGTATAAAGTCGATTTTCTTGTATAAACACATTTATCAATCGATAACGAGATGCTTCAAATCATTAAATTCACATATTTAAGTTAATTAACCTTCTTCATCGCACTGAAGTGGACATAAAGCCATAACGGCAGTGAATTTGCAAGAATTCCACAACCTTATGTTTAAGTATAAAGTCGATTTTCTTGTATAAACACATTTATCAATCGATAACGAGATGCTTCAAATCATTAAATTCACATATTTAAGTTAATTAACCTTCTTCATCGCACTGAAGTGGACATAAAGCCATAACGGCAGTGAATTTGCAAGAATTCCACAACCTTATGTTTAAGTATAAAGTCGATTTTCTTGTATAAACACATTTATCAATCGATAACGAGATGCTTCAAATCATTAAATTCACATATTTAAGTTAATTAACCTTCTTCATCGCACTGAAGTGGACATAAAGCCATAACGGCAGTGAATTTGCAAGAATTCCACAACCTTATGTTTAAGTATAAAGTCGATTTTCTTGTATAAACACATTTATCAATCGATAACGAGATGCTTCAAATCATTAAATTCACATATTTAAGTTAATTAACCTTCTTCATCGCACTGAAGTGGACATAAAGCCATAACGGCAGTGAATTTGCAAGAATTCCACAACCTTATGTTTAAGTATAAAGTCGATTTTCTTGTATAAACACATTTATCAATCGATAACGAGATGCTTCAAATCATTAAATTCACATATTTAAGTTAATTAACCTTCTTCATCGCACTGAAGTGGACATAAAGCCATAACGGCAGTGAATTTGCAAGAATTCCACAACCTTATGTTTAAGTATAAAGTCGATTTTCTTGTATAAACACATTTATCAATCGATAACGAGATGCTTCAAATCATTAAATTCACATATTTAAGTTAATTAACCTTCTTCATCGCACTGAAGTGGACATAAAGCCATAACGGCAGTGAATTTGCAAGAATTCCACAACCTTATGTTTAAGTATAAAGTCGATTTTCTTGTATAAACACATTTATCAATCGATAACGAGATGCTTCAAATCATTAAATTCACATATTTAAGTTAATTAACCTTCTTCATCGCACTGAAGTGGACATAAAGCCATAACGGCAGTGAATTTGCAAGAATTCCACAACCTTATGTTTAAGTATAAAGTCGATTTTCTTGTATAAACACATTTATCAATCGATAACGAGATGCTTCAAATCATTAAATTCACATATTTAAGTTAATTAACCTTCTTCATCGCACTGAAGTGGACATAAAGCCATAACGGCAGTGAATTTGCAAGAATTCCACAACCTTATGTTTAAGTATAAAGTCGATTTTCTTGTATAAACACATTTATCAATCGATAACGAGATGCTTCAAATCATTAAATTCACATATTTAAGTTAATTAACCTTCTTCATCGCACTGAAGTGGACATAAAGCCATAACGGCAGTGAATTTGCAAGAATTCCACAACCTTATGTTTAAGTATAAAGTCGATTTTCTTGTATAAACACATTTATCAATCGATAATAAGTTGCTTCAAATCATTAAATTCACATATTTAAGTTAATTAACCTTCTTCATCGCACTGAAGTGGACATAAAGCCATAACGGCAGTGAATTTGCAAGAATTCCACAACCTTATGTTTAAGTATAAAGTCGATTTTCTTGTATAAACACATTTATCAATCGATAATAAGATGCTTCAAATCATTAAATTCACATATTTAAGTTAATTAACCTTCTTCATCGCACTGAAGTGGACATAAAGCCATAACGGCAGTGAATTTGCAAGAATTCCACAACCTTATGTTTAAGTATAAAGTCGATTTTCTTGTATAAACACATTTATCAATCGATAATGAGATGCTTCAAATCATTAAATTCACATATTTAAGTTAATTAACCTTCTTCATCGCACTGAAGTGGACATAAAGCCATAACGGCAGTGAATTTGCAAGAATTCCACAACCTTATGTTTAAGTATAAAGTCGATTTTCTTGTATAAACACATTTATCAATCGATAATGAGATGCTTCAAATCATTAAATTCACATATTTAAGTTAATTAACCTTCTTCATCGCACTGAAGTGGACATAAATCCATAACGGCAGTGAATTTGCAAGAATTCCACAACCTTATGTTTAAGTATAAAGTCGATTTTCTTGTATAAACACATTTATCAATCGATAATAAGTTGCTTCAAATCATTAAATTCACATATTTAAGTTAATTAACCTTCTTCATCGCACTGAAGTGGACATAAATCCATAACGGCAGTGAATTTGCAAGAATTCCACAACCTTATGTTTAAGTATAAAGTCGATTTTCTTGTATAAACACATTTATCAATCGATAATGAGATGCTTCAAATCATTAAATTCACATATTTAAGTTAATTAACCTTCTTCATCGCACTGAAGTGGACATAAAGCCATAACGGCAGTGAATTTGCAAGAATTCCACAACCTTATGTTTAAGTATAAAGTCGATTTTCTTGTATAAACACATTTATCAATCGATAATAAGATGCTTCAAATCATTAAATTCACATATTTAAGTTAATTAACCTTCTTCATCGCACTGAAGTGGACATAAATCCATAACGGCAGTGAATTTGCAAGAATTCCACAACCTTATGTTTAAGTATAAAGTCGATTTTCTTGTATAAACACATTTATCAATCGATAATGAGATGCTTCAAATCATTAAATTCACATATTTAAGTTAATTAACCTTCTTCATCGCACTGAAGTGGACATAAAGCCATAACGGCAGTGAATTTGCAAGAATTCCACAACCTTATGTTTAAGTATAAAGTCGATTTTCTTGTATAAACACATTTATCAATCGATAATAAGATGCTTCAAATCATTAAATTCACATATTTAAGTTAATTAACCTTCTTCATCGCACTGAAGTGGACATAAAGCCATAACGGCAGTGAATTTGCAAGAATTCCACAACCTTATGTTTAAGTATAAAGTCGATTTTCTTGTATAAACACATTTATCAATCGATAATGAGATGCTTCAAATCATTAAATTCACATATTTAAGTTAATTAACCTTCTTCATCGCACTGAAGTGGACATAAAGCCATAACGGCAGTGAATTTGCAAGAATTCCACAACCTAATATTTAAGTATAAAGTCGATTTTCTTGTATAAACACATTTATCAATCGATAATGAGATGCTTCAAATCATTAAATTCACATATTTAAGTTAATTAACCTTCTTCATCTCACTGAAGTGGACATAAAGCCATAACGGCAGTGAATTTGCAAGAATTCCACAACCTTATGTTTAAGTATAAAGTCGATTTTCTTGTATAAACACATTTATCAATCGATAATGAGATGCTTCAAATCATTAAATTCACATATTTAAGTTAATTAACCTTCTTCATCGCACTGAAGTGGACATAAAGCCATAACGGCAGTGAATTTGCAAGAATTCCACAACCTTATGTTTAAGTATAAAGTCGATTTTCTTGTATAAACACATTTATCAATCGATAATGAGTTGCTTCAAATCATTAAATTCACATATTTAAGTTAATTAACCTTCTTCATCGCACTGAAGTGGACATAAAGCCATAACGGCAGTGAATTTGCAAGAATTCCACAACCTAATATTTAAGTATAAAGTCGATTTTCTTGTATAAACACATTTATCAATCGATAATGAGATGCTTCAAATCATTAAATTCACATATTTAAGTTAATTAACCTTCTTCATCTCACTGAAGTGGACATAAAGCCATAACGGCAGTGAATTTGCAAGAATTCCACAACCTTATATTTAAGTATAAAGTCGATTTTCTTGTATAAACACATTTATCAATCGATAATGAGATGCTTCAAATCATTAAATTCACATATTTAAGTTAATTAACCTTCTTCATCGCACTGAAGTGGACATAAAGCCATAACGGCAGTTAATTTGCAAGAATTCCACAACCTTATGTTTAAGTATAAAGTCGATTTTCTTGTATAAACACATTTATCAATCGATAATGAGATGCTTCAAATCATTAAATTCACATATTTAAGTTAATTAACCTTCTTCATCGCACTGAAGTGGACATAAATCCATAACGGCAGTGAATTTGCAAGAATTCCACAACCTTATGTTTAAGTATAAAGTCGATTTTCTTGTATAAACACATTTATCAATCGATAATGAGTTGCTTCAAATCATTAAATTCACATATTTAAGTTAATTAACCTTCTTCATCTCACTGAAGTGGACATAAAGCCATAACGGCAGTGAATTTGCAAGAATTCCACAACCTTATGTTTAAGTATAAAGTCGATTTTCTTGTATAAACACATTTATCAATCGATAATGAGTTGCTTCAAATCATTAAATTCACATATTTAAGTTAATTAACCTTCTTCATCGCACTGAAGTGGACATAAAGCCATAACGGCAGTGAATTTGCAAGAATTCCACAACCTTATGTTTAAGTATAAAGTCGATTTTCTTGTATAAACACATTTATCAATCGATAATGAGATGCTTCAAATCATTAAATTCACATATTTAAGTTAATTAACCTTCTTCATCGCACTGAAGTGGACATAAATCCATAACGGCAGTGAATTTGCAAGAATTCCACAACCTTATGTTTAAGTATAAAGTCGATTTTCTTGTATAAACACATTTATCAATCGATAATGAGTTGCTTCAAATCATTAAATTCACATATTTAAGTTAATTAACCTTCTTCATCGCACTGAAGTGGACATAAATCCATAACGGCAGTGAATTTGCAAGAATTCCACAACCTTATGTTTAAGTATAAAGTCGATTTTCTTGTATAAACACATTTATCAATCGATAATGAGATGCTTCAAATCATTAAATTCACATATTTAAGTTAATTAACCTTCTTCATCGCACTGAAGTGGACATAAATCCATAACGGCAGTGAATTTGCAAGAATTCCACAACCTTATGTTTAAGTATAAAGTCGATTTTCTTGTATAAACACATTTATCAATCGATAATGAGTTGCTTCAAATCATTAAATTCACATATTTAAGTTAATTAACCTTCTTCATCGCACTGAAGTGGACATAAAGCCATAACGGCAGTGAATTTGCAAGAATTCCACAACCTTATGTTTAAGTATAAAGTCGATTTTCTTGTATAAACACATTTATCAATCGATAATGAGATGCTTCAAATCATTAAATTCACATATTTAAGTTAATTAACCTTCTTCATCTCACTGAAGTGGACATAAAGCCATAACGGCAGTGAATTTGCAAGAATTCCACAACCTTATATTTAAGTATAAAGTCGATTTTCTTGTATAAACACATTTATCAATCGATAATGAGATGCTTCAAATCATTAAATTCACATATTTAAGTTAATTAACCTTCTTCATCGCACTGAAGTGGACATAAATCCATAACGGCAGTGAATTTGCAAGAATTCCACAACCTTATGTTTAAGTATAAAGTCGATTTTCTTGTATATACACATTTATCAATCGATAATGAGTTGCTTCAAATCATTAAATTCACATATTTAAGTTAATTAACCTTCTTCATCTCACTGAAGTGGACATAAAGCCATAACGGCAGTGAATTTGCAAGAATTCCACAACCTTATGTTTAAGTATAAAGTCGATTTTCTTGTATAAACACATTTATCAATCGATAATGAGATGCTTCAAATCATTAAATTCACATATTTAAGTTAATTAACCTTCTTCATCGCACTGAAGTGGACATAAATCCATAACGGCAGTGAATTTGCAAGAATTCCACAACCTTATGTTTAAGTATAAAGTCGATTTTCTTGTATAAACACATTTATCAATCGATAATGAGATGCTTCAAATCATTAAATTCACATATTTAAGTTAATTAACCTTCTTCATCGCACTGAAGTGGACATAAATCCATAACGGCAGTGAATTTGCAAGAATTCCACAACCTTATGTTTAAGTATAAAGTCGATTTTCTTGTATAAACACATTTATCAATCGATAATGAGATGCTTCAAATCATTAAATTCACATATTTAAGTTAATTAACCTTCTTCATCGCACTGAAGTGGACATAAAGCCATAACGGCAGTGAATTTGCAAGAATTCCACAACCTTATGTTTAAGTATAAAGTCGATTTTCTTGTATAAACACATTTATCAATCGATAATGAGATGCTTCAAATCATTAAATTCACATATTTAAGTTAATTAACCTTCTTCATCGCACTGAAGTGGACATAAAGCCATAACGGCAGTGAATTTGCAAGAATTCCACAACCTTATGTTTAAGTATAAAGTCGATTTTCTTGTATAAACACATTTATCAATCGATAATGAGTTGCTTCAAATCATTAAATTCACATATTTAAGTTAATTAACCTTCTTCATCGCACTGAAGTGGACATAAAGCCATAACGGCAGTGAATTTGCAAGAATTCCACAACCTTATGTTTAAGTATAAAGTCGATTTTCTTGTATAAACACATTTATCAATCGATAATGAGATGCTTCAAATCATTAAATTCACATATTTAAGTTAATTAACCTTCTTCATCGCACTGAAGTGGACATAAAGCCATAACGGCAGTGAATTTGCAAGAATTCCACAACCTTATGTTTAAGTATAAAGTCGATTTTCTTGTATAAACACATTTATCAATCGATAATGAGTTGCTTCAAATCATTAAATTCACATATTTAAGTTAATTAACCTTCTTCATCTCACTGAAGTGGACATAAATCCATAACGGCAGTGAATTTGCAAGAATTCCACAACCTTATGTTTAAGTATAAAGTCGATTTTCTTGTATAAACACATTTATCAGTCGATAATGAGTTGCTTCAAATCATTAAATTCACATATTTAAGTTAATTAACCTTCTTCATCGCACTGAAGTGGACATAAAGCCATAACGGCAGTGAATTTGCAAGAATTCCACAACCTTATGTTTAAGTATAAAGTCGATTTTCTTGTATAAACACATTTATCAATCGATAATGAGTTGCTTCAAATCATTAAATTCACATATTTAAGTTAATTAACCTTCTTCATCGCACTGAAGTGGACATAAAGCCATAACGGCAGTGAATTTGCAAGAATTCCACAACCTTATGTTTAAGTATAAAGTCGATTTTCTTGTATAAACACATTTATCAATCGATAATGAGTTGCTTCAAATCATTAAATTCACATATTTAAGTTAATTAACCTTCTTCATCGCACTGAAGTGGACATAAAGCCATAACGGCAGTGAATTTGCAAGAATTCCACAACCTTATGTTTAAGTATAAAGTCGATTTTCTTGTATAAACACATTTATCAATCGATAATGAGTTGCTTCAAATCATTAAATTCACATATTTAAGTTAATTAACCTTCTTCATCGCACTGAAGTGGACATAAAGCCATAACGGCAGTGAATTTGCAAGAATTCCACAACCTTATGTTTAAGTACAACGTCGATTTTCTTGTATATACACATTTATCAATCGATAATGAGTTGCTTCAAATCATTAAATTCACATATTTAAGTTAATTAACCTTCTTCATCGCACTGAAGTGGACATAAATCCATAACGGCAGTGAATTTGCAAGAATTCCACAACCTTATGTTTAAGTATAAAGTCGATTTTCTTGTATAAACACATTTATCAATCGATAATGAGTTGCTTCAAATCATTAAATTCACATATTTAAGTTAATTAACCTTCTTCATCGCACTGAAGTGGACATAAATCCATAACGGCAGTGAATTTGCAAGAATTCCACAACCTTATATTTAAGTATAAAGTCGATTTTCTTGTATATACACATTTATCAATCGATAATGAGTTGCTTCAAATCATTAAATTCACATATTTAAGTTAATTAACCTTCTTCATCTCACTGAAGTGGACATAAAGCCATAACGGCAGTGAATTTGCAAGAATTCCACAACCTTATGTTTAAGTATAAAGTCGATTTTCTTGTATATACACATTTATCAATCGATAATGGATTGCTTCAAATCATTAAATTCACATATTTAAGTTAATTAACCTTCTTCATCGCACTGAAGTGGACATAAAGCCATAACGGCAGTGAATTTGCAAGAATTCCACAACCTAATATTTAAGTATAAAGTCGATTTTCTTGTATAAACACATTTATCAATCGATAATGAGTTGCTTCAAATCATTAAATTCACATATTTAAGTTAATTAACCTTCTTCATCGCACTGAAGTGGACATAAATCCATAACGGCAGTGAATTTGCAAGAATTCCACAACCTAATATTTAAGTATAAAGTCGATTTTCTTGTATAAACACATTTATCAATCGATAATGAGATGCTTCAAATCATTAAATTCACATATTTAAGTTAATTAACCTTCTTCATCTCACTGAAGTGGACATAAATCCATAACGGCAGTTAATTTGCAAGAATTCCACAACCTTATGTTTAAGTATAAAGTCGATTTTCTTGTATATACACATTTATCAATCGATAATGAGTTGCTTCAAATCATTAAATTCACATATTTAAGTTAATTAACCTTCTTCATCTCACTGAAGTGGACATAAAGCCATAACGGCAGTGAATTTGCAAGAATTCCACAACCTTATGTTTAAGTATAAAGTCGATTTTCTTGTATAAACATTTATCAATCGATAATGAGTTGCTTCAAATCATTAAATTCACATATTTAAGTTAATTAACCTTCTTCGTCGCACTGAAGTGGACATAAATCCATAACGGCAGTTAATTTGCAAGAATTCCACAACCATATGTTTAAGTATAAAGTCGATTTTCTTGTATAAACACATTTATCAATCGATAACGAGTTGCTTCAAATCATTAAATTCACATATTTAAGTTAATTAACCTTCTTCATCGCACTGAAGTGGACATAAATCCATAACGGCAGTTAATTTGCAAGAATTCCACAACCTAATATTTAAGCATAAAGACGATTTTCTTGTATAAACACATTTATCAATCGATAATGAGATGCTTCAAATCACTAAATTCACATATTTAAGTAAATTAACCTTCTTCATTTCACTGAAGTGGACATAAATCCATAACGGCAGTTAATTTGCAAGATTTCCACAACCTTATGTTAAAGTATAAAGTCGATTTTCTTGTATATACACATTTATCAATGGATAATGAGTTGCTTCAAATCATTATATTCACATATTTAAGTTAATTAACCTTCTTTATCTCACTGAAGTGGACATAAAGCCATAACGGCAGTGAATTTGCAATATTTCCACAACCTTATGTTTAAGTATAAAGTCGATTTTCTTGTATAAACACTTTTATCAGTCGATAATAAGTTGCTTCAAATCATTAAATTCACATATTTAAGTTAATTAACCTTCTTCATCGCACTGAAGTGGACATAAATCCATAACGGCAGTTAATTTGCAAGAATTCCACAACCTAATATTTAAGTAACGGGTGATTTTTTTGAGGTTAGGATTTTCATGCATTAGTATTTGACAGATCACGTGGGATTTCAGACATGGTGTCAAAGAGAAAGATGCTCAGTATGCTTTGACATTTCATCATGAATAGACTTACTAACGAGCAACGCTTGCAAATCATTGAATTTTATTACCAAAATCAGTGTTCGGTTCGAAATTTTTTATCGACAAATTTTGTTCAGCGATGAGGCTCATTTCTGGTTGAATGGCTACGTAAATAAGCAAAATTGCCGCATTTGGGGTGAAGAGCAACCAGAAGCCGTTCAAGAACTGCCCATGCATCCCGAAAAATGCACTGTTTGGTGTGGTTTGTACGCTGGTGGAATCATTGGACCGTATTTTTTCAAAGATGCTGTTGGACGCAACGTTACGGTGAATGGCGATCGCTATCGTTCGATGCTAACAAACTTTTTGTTGCCAAAAATGGAAGAACTGAACTTGGTTGACATGTGGTTTCAACAAGATGGCGCTACATGCCACACAGCTCGCGATTCTATGGCCATTTTGAGGGAAAACTTCGGACAACAATTCATCTCAAGAAATGGACCCGTAAGTTGGCCACCAAGATCATGCGATTTAACGCCTTTAGACTATTTTTTGTGGGGCTACGTCAAGTCTAAAGTCTACAGAAATAAGCCAGCAACTATTCCAGCTTTGGAAGACAACATTTCCGAAGAAATTCGGGCTATTCCGGCCGAAATGCTCGAAAAAGTTGCCCAAAATTGGACTTTCCGAATGGACCACCTAAGACGCAGCCGCGGTCAACATTTAAATGAAATTATCTTCAAAAAGTAAATGTCATGAACCAATCTAACGTTTCAAATAAAGAACCGATGAGATTTTGCAAATTTTATGCGTTTTTTTTTTTAAAAAAAGTTATCAAGCTCTTAAAAAATCACCCTTTATAAAGTCGATTTTCTTGTATATACACATTTATCAATCGATAATGAGATGCTTCAAATCATTAAATTCACATATTTAAGTTAATTAACCTTCTTCATCTTACTCGAGTGGACATAAATCCATAACGGCAGTGAATTTGCAAGAATTCCACAACCTAATATTTAAGCATAAAGACGATTTTCCTGTATAAACACATTTATCAATCGATAATGAGATGCTTCAAATCACTAAATTCACATATTTAAGTAAATTAACCTTTTTCATTTCACTGAAGTGGACATAAAGCCATAACGGCAGTTAATTTGCAAGATTTCCACAACCTTATGTTAAAGTATAAAGTCGATTTTCTTGTATATACACATTTATCAATCGATAATGAGTTGCTTCAAATCATTATATTCACATATTTAAGTTAATTAACCTTCTTCATCTCACTGAAGTGGACATAAAGCCATAACGGCAGTGAATTTGCAAGAATTCCACAACCTAATATTTAAGTATAAAGTCGATTTTCGTGTATATACACACTTATCAATCGATAATGAGTTGCTTCAAATCATTAAATTCACATATTTAAGTTAATTAACCTTCTTCATCGCACTGAAGTGGACGTAAATCCATAACGGCAGTTAATTTGGAAGAATTCCACAACCTAATATTTTAGTATAAATTCGATTTTCTTGTATATACACATTTATCAATCGATAATAAGTTGCTTCAAATCATTAAATTCACATATTTAACTTAATTAACGTTCTTCATCTTACTCGAGTGGACATAAATCCATAACGGCAGTGAATTTGCAAGAATTCCACAACCTTATGTTTAAGTAGAAAGTCGATTTTCTTGTGTTTATACAATAACCTTGTGTTTATACAATAACCTAACAACCTAATATTTAAGCATAAAGACGATTTTCTTGTATAAACACATTTATCAATCGATAATGAGATGCTTCAAATCATAAAATTCACATATTTAAGTTAATTAACCTCTTTCATCGCACTGAAGTGGACATAAAGCCATAACGGCAGTTAATTTAAAAGAATTCCTCAACCTAATATTTAACTATAAAGTCGATTTTCTTGTATAAACGCATTTATCAATCGATACTGAGATGCTTCAAATCAGTAAATTCACATATTTAAGTAAATTAACCTTCTTCATCGCACTCAAAAGGACATAAAGCCATAACGGTAGTTAATTTAAAAGAATTCCTTAACCTAATATTTAAGTACAACGACGATTTTCTTATATAAACACATTATCAATCGATAATGAGATGCTTCAAATCATAAAATTCACATATTTAAGTTAATTAACCTTCTTCATCTCACTGAAGTGGACATAAAGCCATAATGGCAGTGCACTTGGAACAATCCCGATATCTTATATTTAAGCATAAAGTCGATTTCATTTATCAGTCGATAATAAGTTGCTTCAGATCATTAAATTCACATATTTAAGTTAATTAACCTTCTTCATCTCACTGGTGTGGACATAAAGCCATAACGGCAGTGAGTTTGCAAGAATTCCACAACCTTATGTTTAAGTATAAAGTCGATTTTCTTGTATAAAAACATTTATCAGTCGATAATAAGTTGCTTCAAATCATTAAATTCACATATTTATGTTAATTAACCTTCTTCATCACACTGAAGTGGACATAAATCCATAACGGCAGTTAATTTGTAAGAATTCCACAACCTAATATTTAAGTATAAAGTCGATTTTCTTGTATATACACATTTATCAATCGATAATAAGTTGCTTCAAATCATTAAATTCACATATTTAAGTTAATTAACCTTCTTCATCTTACTCGAGTGGACATAAATCCATAACGGCAGTGAATTTGCAAGAATTCCACAACCTTATGTTTAAGTAGAAAGTCGGTTTTCTTGTAAAAACACATTTATCAATCGATAATGGGTTGCTTCAAATCATAAAATTCACATATTTAAGTTAATTAACCTTCTTCATCGCACTGAAGTGGACATAAAGCCATAACGGCAGTGAATTTGCAAGAATTCCACAACCTTATGTTTAAGTATAAAGTCGATTTTCTTGTATAAACACATTTATCAATCGATAAAAAGTTGCTTCAAATCATTAAATTCACATATTTAAGTTAATTAACCTTCTTCATCGCACTGAAGTGGACATAAATCCATAACGGCTGTTAATTTGCAAGAATTCCACAACCTAATATTTAAGTATAAAGTCGATTTTCTTGTATAAACACATTTATCAATCGATAACGAGTTGCTTCAAATCATTAAATTCACATATTTAAGTTAATTAACCTTCTTCATCTTACTCGAATGGACATAAATCCATAACGGCAGTGAATTTACAAGAATTCCACAACCTTATGTTTAAGTAGAAAGTCGGTTTTCTTGTAAAAACACATTTATCAATCGATAATAAGTTGCTTCAAATCATTAAATTCACATATTTAAGTTAATTAACCTTCTTCATCTTACTCGAGTGGACATAAATCCATAACGGCAGTGAATTTGCAAGAATTCCACAACCTTATGTTTAAGTAGAAAGTCGGTTTTCTTGTAAAAACACATTTATCAATCGATAATGGGTTGCTTCAAATCATAAAATTCACATATTTAAGTTAATTAACCTTCTTCATCGCACTGAAGTGGACATAAATCCATAACGGCAGTTAATTTGCAAGAATTCCACAACCTTATGTTTAAGTATAAAGTCGATTTTCTTGTATAAAAACATTTATCAGTCGATAATGAGTTGCTTCAAATCATTAAATTCACATATTTAAGTTAATTAACCTTCTTCATCGCACTGAAGTGGACATAAATCCATAACGGCAGTTAATTTGCAAGAACTCCACAACCTAATATTTAAGTATAAAGTCGATTTTATTGTATAAACACATTTATCAATCGATAAAAAGTTGCTTCAAATCATTAAATTCACATATTTAAGTTAATTAACCTTCTTCATCTTACTCGAGTGGACATAAATCCATAACGGCAGTGAATTTGCAAGAATTCCACAACCTTATGTTTAAGTAGAAAGTCGGTTTTCTTGTAAAAACACATTTATCAATCGATAATGGGTTGCTTCAAATCATAAAATTCACATATTTAAGTTAATTAACCTTCTTCATCGCACTGAAGTGGACATAAATCCATAACGGCAGTGAATTTGCAAGAATTCCACAACGTTATATTTAATCATAAAGACGATTTTTTTGTATAAACACATTTATCAATCGATAATGAGATGCTTCAAATCACTAAATTCACATATTTAAGTAAATTAACCTTCTTCATCGCACTGAAGTGGACATAAAGACATAATGGCAGTTAATTAACTTTCTTCACCTCACTGAAGTGGACATAAAGCCATAACGGCAGTGAATTTGCAAGAATTCCACAACCTTATGTTTAAGTACAACGACGATTTTCTTGTATATACACATTTATCAATCGATAATAAGTTGCTTCAAATCATTAAATTCACATATTTAAGTTAATTAACCTTCTTCATCGCACTGAAGTGGACATAAATCCATAACGGCAGTGAATTTGCAAGAATTCCACAACCTAATATTTAAGTATAAAGTCGATTTTATTGTATAAACACATTTATCAATCGATAATAAGATGCTTCAAATCATTAAATTCACATATTTAAGTTAATTAACCTTCTTCATCGCACGAAGTGGACATAAATCCATAACGGCAGTGAATTTGCAAGAATTTCACAACCTAATATTTAAGTATAAAGTCGATTTTCTTGTATATACACATTTATCAATCGATAGTGAGTTGCTTCAAATCATTAAATTCACATATTTAAGTTAATAAACCTTCTTCATCTCACTGAAGTGGACATAAAGCCATAACGGCAGTTAATTTGCAAGAATTCCACAACCTTATGTTTAAGTACAACGACGATTTTCTTGTATATACACATTTATCAATCGATAATGAGTTGCTTCAAATCATTAAATTCACATATTTAAGTTAATTAACCTTCTTCATCGCACTGAAGTGGACATAAATCCATAACGGCAGTTAATTTGCAAGAATTCCACAACCTTATGTTTAAGTATAAAGTCGATTTTCTTGTATAAACACATTTATCAATCGATAATAAGTTGCTTCAAATCATTAAATTCACATATTTAAGTTAATTAACCTTCTTCATCTCACTGGTGTGGACATAAAGCCATAACGGCAGTGAATTTGCAAGAATTCCACAACCTTATGTTTAAGTATAAAGTCGATTTGTATATACACATTTATCAATCGATAATGAGATGCTTTAAATCATTAAATTCACACATTTAAGTTAATTAACCTTCTTCGTCGCACTGAAGTGGACATAAATCCATAACGGCAGTTAATTTGCAAGAATTCCACAACCTTATGTTTAAGTACAACGACGATTTTCTTGTATATACACATTTATCAATCGATAATGAGATGCTTCAAATCATTAAATTCACATATTTAAGTTAATTAACCTTCTTCATCGCACTGAAGTGGACATAAATCCATAACGGCAGTTAATTTGCAAGAATTCCACAACCTTATGTTTAAGTACAACGACGATTTTCTTGTATATACACATTTATCAATCGATAATGAGTTGCTTCAAATCATTAAATTCACATATTTAAGTTAATTAACCTTCTTCATCTCACTGTAGTGGACATAAATCCATAACGGCAGTTAATTTGCAAGAATTCCACAACCTAATATTTAAGTATAAAGTCGATTTTCTTGTATATACACATTTATCAATCGATAATAAGTTGCTTCAAATCATTAAATTCACATATTTAAGTTAATTAACCTTCTTCATCTTACTCGAGTGGACATAAATCCATAACGGCAGTGAATTTGCAAGAATTCCACAACCTTATGTTTAAGTAGAAAGTCGGTTTTCTTGTAAAAACACATTTATCAATCGATAATGGGTTGCTTCAAATCATTATATTCACATATTTAAGTTAATAAACCTTCTTTATCTCACCGAAGTAGACATAAAGCCATAACAACAGTTAATTTGCAAGAATTCCACAACATTATGTTTAAGTACAACGACGATTTTCTTGTATAAACACATTTATCAGTCGATAATAAGTTGCTTCAAATAATTATATTTACATATTTAAGTTAATTAACCTTCTTCATCTCACTGGTGTGGACATAAAGCCATAACGGCAGTGAATTTGCAAGAATTCTACAACCTTATGTTTAAGTATAAAGTCGATTTTCTTGTATATGCACATTTATCGATCGATAATGAGATGCTTCAAATCATTAAATTCACATATTTAAGTTAGTTAACCTTCTTCATCGCACTGAAGTGGACATCAGGCCATAACGGCAGTTAATTTGCAAGAATTCCACAATCTTATGTTTAAGTACAACGACGATTTTCTTGTATATACACATTTATCAATCGATAATGAGATGCTTCAAATCATTAAATTCACATATTTAAGTTAATTAACCTTCTTCATCGCACTGAAGTGGACATAAATCCATAACGGCAGTTAATTTGCAAGAATTCCACAACCTTGTGTTTAAGTACAACGACGGTTTTCTTGTATATACACATTTATCAATCGATAATGAGTTGCTTCAAATCATTATATTCACATATTTAAGTTAATTAACCTTCTTCATCTCACTGTAGTGGACATAAATCCATAACGGCAGTTAATTTGCAAGAATTCCACAACCTAATATTTAAGTATAAAGTCGATTTTCTTGTATATACACATTTATCAATCGATAATAAGTTGCTTCAAATCATTAAATTCACATATTTAAGTTAATTAACCTTCTTCATCGTACTGAAGTGGACATAAATCCATAACGGCAGTGAATTTGCAAGAATTCCATAACCTTATGTTTAAGTATAAAGTCGATTTTCTTGTATATACACATTTATCAATCGATAATGAGTTGCTTCAAATCATTAAATTCACATATTTAAGTTAATTAACCTTCTTCATCGCACTGAAGTGGACATAAATCCATAACGGCAGTTAATTTGCAAGAATTCCACAACCTAATATTTAAGTATAAAGTCGATTTTCTTGTATAAACACATTTATCAATCGATAATAAGATGCTTCAAATCATTAAATTCACATATTTAAGTTAATTAACATTCTTCATCGCACTGAAGTGGACATAAATCCATAACGGCAGTTAATTTGCAAGAATTCCACAACCTAATATTTAAGTACAACGACGATTTTCTTGTATAAACACATTTATCAATCGATAATGAGATGCTTCAAATCATTAAATTCACATATTTAAGTTAATTAACCTTCTTCATCTCACTGAAGTGGACATAAAGCCATAACGGCATTGAATTTGCAAGAATTCCACAACCTTAGGTTTAAGTACAACGACGATTTTCTTATATATACACATTTTTCAATCGATAATAAGTTGCTTCAAATCATTAAATTCACACATTTAAGTTAATTAACCTTCTTCATCGCACTGAAGTGAACATAAATCCATAACGGCAGTTAATTTGCAAGAATTCCACAACCTAAGATTTAAGCATAAAGTCGATTTTCTTGTATAAACACATTTATTAATCGATAATGAGTTGCTTCAAATCATTAAATTCACATATTTAAGTTAATTAACCTTCTTCATCTCACTGAAGTGGACATAAAGCCATAACGGCAGTGAATTTGCAAGAATTCCACAACCTTATGTTTAAGTACAACGACGATTTTCTTGTATATACACATTTATCAGTCGATAATAAGTTGCTTCAAATCATTATATTCACATATTTAAGTTAATTAACCTTCTTCGTCGCACTGAAGTGAACATAAATCCATTACGGCAGTTAATTTGCAAGAATTCCACAACCTTAGGTTTAAGTATAAAGTCGATTTTCTTGTATATACACATTTATCAATCGATAATGAGATGCTTCAAATCATTAAATTCACATATTTAAGTTATTTAACCTTCTTCATCGCACTGAAGTGGACATAAATCCATAACGGCAGTTAATTTGCAATAATTCCACAACCTAATATTTAAGTGTAAAGTCGATTTTCTTGTATAAACACATTTATCAGTCGATAATAAGTTGCCTCAAATCATTATAATCACATATTTAAGTTAATTAACCTTCTTCATCGCACTGAAGTGAACATAAATCCATAACGGCAGTTAATTTGCAAGAATTCCACGACCTAACATTTAAGTATAAAGTCGATTCTCTTGTATAAACACATTTATCATTCGATAATAAGTTGCCTCAAATCATTATATTCACATATTTAAGTTAATTAACCTTCTTCATCTCCACAACCTTATAATTAAGTATAAAGTCGATTTTCTTGTATATACACATTTATCAATCGATAATGAGATGCTTCAAATCATAAAATTCACATATTTAAGTTAATTACCCTTCTTCATCGCACTGTAGTGGACATAAAGCCATAACGGCAGTAAATTTGCAATAATTCCACAACCTTGTGTTTAAGTATAAAGTCGACTTTCTTGTATATACACATTTATCAATCGATAATGAGATGCTTCAAATCATAAAATTCACATATTTAAGTTAATTAACCTTCTTCATCGCACTGAAGTGGACATAAATCCATAACGGCAGTGCATTTGGAAGAATTCCGTTATCTTATATTTAAGCGTAAAGTCGATTTTCTTGTATAAACGCCTTTATCAATCGATAATGAGTTGCTTCAAATCATAAAATTCACATATTTAAGTTAATTAACCTTCTTCATCGCACTGAAGTGGACATAAAGCCATAACGGCTGTGCATTTGGAAGAATTCCGTTATCTTATATTCAAGCGTCAAGACGATTTTCTTGGATAAACACATTTATCAATCGATAATGAGTTGCTTCAAATCATTAAATTCACATATTTAAGTTAATTAACCTTCTTCGTCGCACTAAAGTGGACATAAATCCATAACGGCAGTTAATTTGCAATAATTCCACAACCATTTATTTAAGTATAAAGTCGATTTTCTTGTATATACACATTTATCAATCGATAATGAGTTGCTTCAAACCATTAAATTCACATATTTATGTTAATTAACCTTCATCAGGAGACCTGCACCAGGAGAAGGCGAACCCGATACCCCAATCGATGACGATAGAGCAGACGTTCCATTGCCCGGCCATGACGAAGTTCGAATAGCAGTTGCCCGCCTGAAGAACAACAAAGCGGCAGGGGCCGACGAACTGCCGGCCGAGCTATTCAAACACGGCGGCGAAGAACTGATAAGGAGCATGCATCAGCTTCTTTGCAAAATATGGTCGGATGAGAGCATGCCCAACGATTGGAATTTAAGTGTGCTATGCCCAATCCATAAAAAAGGAGACCCCACAATCTGCGCCAACTACCGTGGGATAAGCCTCCTCAACATCGCGTACAAGGTTCTATCGAGCGTATTGTGTGAAAGATTAAAGCCCACCGTCAACAAACTGATTGGACCTTATCAGTGTGGCTTCAGACCTGGTAAATCAACAACCGACCAGATATTCACCATGCGCCAAATCTTGGAAAAGACCCGTGAAAGGAGAATCGACACGAAAAGGAGCTGCCTTTATGCCGCGATGTCTGAATTTGGTATCCCCGCAAAATTAATACGGCTGTGTAAACTGACGTTGAGCAACACGAAAAGCTCCGTCAGGATCGGGAAGGACCTCTCCGAGCCGTTCGATACCAAACGAGGTTTCAGACAAGGCGACTCCCTATCGTGCGACTTCTTCAATCTGCTGCTGGAGAAAATTATTCGAGCTGCAGAACTTAATCGAGCAGGTACAATCTTTTATAAGAGTGTACAGCTGCTGGCGTATGCCGATGATATTGATATCATCGGTCTCAACACCCGCGCCGTTAGTTCTGCTTTCTCCAGACTGAACAAGGAAGCAACGCAAATGGGTCTGGCAGTGAACGAGGGCAAGACGAAATATCTCCTGTCATCAAACAAACAGTCGTCGCACTCGCGACTTGGCACTCACGTCACTGTTGACAGTCATAACTTTGAAGTTGTAGATAATTTCGTCTATTTAGGAACCAGCATTAACACCACCAACAATGTCAGCCTAGAAATCCAACGCAGGATTACTCTTGCCAACAGGTGCCACTTCGGACTGAGTAGGCAATTGAAAAGTAAAGTCCTCTCTCGAAGAACAAAAACCAAAATCTATAAGTCGCTCATAATTCCCGTCCTGCTATATGGTGCAGAGGCTTGGATGATGACAACAACCGATGAGTCGACGTTGCGAGTTTTCGAGAGAAAAGTTCTGCGGAAGATTTTTGGTCCTTTGCGCGTTGGCCACGGCGAATACCGCATCCGATGGAACGATGAGCTGTACGAGATATACGACGACATCGACATAGTTCAGCGAATTAAAAGACAGCGGCTACGCTGGCTAGGTCATGTTGTACGGATGGATGAAAACACTCCAGCTCTGAAAGTATTCGACGCAGTACCCGCCGCGGGAAGCAGAGGAAGAGGAAGACCTCCACTCCGGTGGAAGGACCAAGTGGAGAAGGACCTGGCCTCGCTTGGAATATCCAATTGGCGCCACGTAGCGAAGAGAAGAAACGATTGGCGCGCTGTTGTTGACTCGGCTATAATCGCGTAAGCGGTGTCTACGCCAGTAAAGAAGAAGAAGAAGAACCTTCTTCATCGCACTTACAACCTTATGTTTAAGTACAACGACGATTTTCTTGTATATACACATTTATCAATCGATAATGAGATGCTTCAAATCATTAAATTCACATATTTAAGTTAATTAACCTTCTTCATCGCACTGAAGTGGACATAAATCCATAACGGCAGTTAATTTGCAAGAATTCCACAACCTTGTGTTTAAGTACAACGACGGTTTTCTTGTATATACACATTTATTAATCGATAATGAGTTGCTTCAAATCATTATATTTACATATTTAAGTTAATTAACCTTCTTCATCTCACTGTAGTGGACATAAAGCCATAACGGCAGTGAATTTGCAAGAATTCCAAACCTAATATTTAAGTACAAAATCGATTTTCTTGTATAAACACATTTCTTCTTCTTTACTGGCGTAGACACCGCTTACGCGATGATAGCCGAGTCAACAATAGCGCGCCAGTCGTTTCTTCTCTTCGCTACGTGGCGCCAATTGGATATTCCAAGCGAAGCCAGGTCCTTTTCCACTTGGTCCTTCCAACGGAGTGGAGGTCTTCCTCTTCCTCTGCTTCCCGCCGCGGGTACTGCGTCGAATACTTTCAGAGCTGGAGTGTTTTCATCCATCCGGACAACATGACCTAGCCAGCGTAGCCGCTGTCTCTTAATTCGCTGAACTATGTCAATGTCGTCGTATATCTCGTACAGCTCATCGTTCCATCGAATACGATATTCGCCGTGGCCAACGCGCAAAGGACCATAAATCTTTCGCAGAACTTTTCTCTCGAAAACTCGCAACGTCGACTCATCGGTTGTTGTCATCGTCCAAGCCTCTGCACCATATAGCAGGACGGGAATTATGAGCGACTTATAGATTTTGGTTTTTGTTCTTCGAGAGAGGACTTTACTTTTCAATTGCCTACTCAGTCCGAAGTGGCACCTGTTGGCAAGAGTAATCCTGCGTTGGATTTCTAGGCTGACATTGTTGGTGGTGTTAATGCTGTTTCCTAAATAGACGAAATTATCTACAACTTCAATGTTATGACTGTCAACAGTGACGTGAGTGCCAAGTCGCGAGTGCGACGACTGTTTGTTTGATGACAGGAGATATTTCGTCTTGCCCTCGTTCACTGCCAGACCCATTTGCGTTGCTTCCTTGTTCAGTCTGGAGAAAGCAGAACTAACGGCGCGGGTGTTGAGACCGATGATATCAATATCATCGGCATACGCCAGCAGCTGTACACTCTTATAAAAGATTGTACCTGCTCGATTAAGTTCTGCAGCTCGAATAATTTTCTCCAGCAGCAGATTGAAGAAGTCGCACGATAGGGAGTCGCCTTGTCTGAAACCTCGTTTGGTATCGAACGGCTCGGAGAGGTCCTTCCCGATCCTGACGGAGCTTTTCGTGTTGCTCAACGTCAGTTTACACAGCCGTATTAATTTTGCGGGGATACCAAATTCAGACATCGCGGCATAAAGGCAGCTCCTTTTCGTGCTGTCGAAAGCAGCTTTGAAATCGACGAATAGGTGGTGAGTGTCGATTCTCCTTTTATGGGTCTTTTCCAAGATTTGGCGCATGGTGAATATCTGGTCGGTTGTTGATTTACCAGGTCTGAAGCCACACTGATAAGGTCCAATCAGTTTGTTGACGGTGGGCTTTAATCTTTCACACAATACGCTCGACAGAACCTTATATGCGATGTTGAGGAGGCTAATCCCACGGTAGTTGGCGCAGATTGTGGGGTCTCTTTTTTTATGGATTGGGCATAGCACACTTAAATTCCAATCATTGGGCATACTTTCGTCCGACCATATTTTGCAAAGAAGCTGATGCATGCACCTTATCAGCTCTTCGCCGCCGTATTTGAATAGCTCGGCCGGCAATCCATCGGCCCCTGCCGCTTTGTTGTTTTTCAGTCGGGCAATTGCTATTCGAACTTCTTCATGGTCGGGCAATGGAACGCCTGCTCCATCGTCATCGATTGGGGTATCGGGTTCGCCTTCTCCCGGTGTTGTGCTATCACTGCCATACAGCAGGTTGGAGAAGTGTTCCCTCCATAATTTAAGTATGCTCTGGGCATCGGTAACTAGATCACCTTGGGGGGTTCTACAGGAGTATGCTCCGGTCTTGAAACCTTCTGTAAGCCGCCGCACCTTTTCGTAGAATTTTCGAGCATTACCCCTGTCGGCCAGCTTATTGTGCTGTTCGTACTCACGCATTTCGGCCTCTTTCTTCTTCTGTCTGCAAATGCGTCTCGCTTCCCTCTTCAACTCTCGGTATCTATCCCACCCCGCAGGTGTTGCGGTCGATCGTAACGTTGCGAGGTAGGCAGCCTGTTTTCTCTCCGCTGCGACACGGCACTCCTCGTCGTACCAGCTGTTCTTTTGCACTTTCCGAAAACCAATGGTTTCGGTTGCAGCTGTACGTAAGGAGTTTGAAATGCCGTCCCACAGTTCCCTTATACCGAGTTGTTGACGAGTGCTCTCAGAGAGCAGGAGTGCAAGCCGAGTAGAAAATCGTTCGGCTGTCTGTTGTGATTGCAGCTTCTCGACGTCGAACCTTCCTTGTGTTTGTTGGCGTGCGTTTTTTGCTGCACAGAGGCGGGTGCGAATTTTGGCTGCAACAATATAGTGGTCCGAGTCGATGTTAGGACCTCGGAGCGCACGCACATCTAAAACACTGGAAACGTGTCTTCCGTCTATCACAACATGATCGATCTGGTTGGTAGTTTTTCGATCCGGCGACAGCCAGGTAGCTTGATGTATCTTCTCTAGTACTACAGATAACCATATTTCGGGCCCCGGCGAAGTCGATCAGCCTCAAATCATTTGGGGATGTTTCCTCGTGGAGGCTGAATTTACCGACCGTAGTGCCAAAGATACCTTCTGTGCCCACCCTGGCGTTGAAGTCGCCAAGCACGATTTTGACATCGTGGCGGGGGCATCTCTCATAAGTGCGCTCCAAGCACTCACAAAAGGCATCTTTGGTCACATCGTCCTTCTCTTCCGTCGGGGCGTGGGCGCAAATCAGCGATATGTTGAAGAACCTCGGTTTGATGCGGATTGTGGCTAGACGTTCATTCTCCGGATTGAATGATAGTACTCGGCGACGGAGTCTCTCTCCAACCACGAATCCAACACCAAACTTGCGCTCCTTTATATGGCCACTGTAGTAGATGTCACAAGGACCTACTCGTCTCTGTCCTTGTCCCGTCCATCGCATTTCTTGGACGGCGGTGATGTCAGCCTTTATCTTTACGAGGACATCAACCAGCTGGGCAGCGGCACCTTCCCAATTAAGGGACCGGACATTCCAGGTGCATGCCCTCAAATCGTAGTCCTTATTTCGTTTGCCATGGTCGTCACCGAAAGGGGGGTTTCTCATCCGAGGCTTATAGTTGATTTTCATTGGGGGTGTTTTTTAACGTGGCGGGTCCCAAACCCAGCACACAACCCTATGCAGGGGATGTTTCGCCTTCTCACGTTAGCTCGCCTTCAAACGGATGTTCTTAGGCTACCCAGAGGATACTTGGTCAAAGACCGGAAGTCGTGAGCTGCTTGAGTCACATGTAAAAGAATCGTTTCTGGCCACTCCCAAGTGAATGGCAATCTGAGAACTTTCCTCAATTGCGTGAACTTCTACACAAGACTCCATCCTCCTAACACATTTATCAATCGATAATAAGATGCTTCAAATCATTAAATTCACATATTTAAGTTAATTAACCTTCTTCATCGCACTGAAGTGGACATAAAGCCATAACGGCAGTGAATTTGGAAGAATTCCGTTATCTTATATTTAAGCATAAAGACGATTTTCTTGTATATACACATTTATCAGTCGATAATGAGATGCTTCAAATCATTAAATTCACATATTTAAGTTAATTCACCTTCTTCATCTCACTTGAGTGGACATAAACCCATAGCGGCAGTGAATTTGCAAGAACTCCACAACCTAATACTTAAGTATAAAGTCGATTTTCTTGTATAACCACATTTATCAATCGAAAATGAGTTGCTTCAAATCACTATATTTACATATTTAAGTTAATTAACCTTCTTCATCTCACTGTAGTGGACATAAAGCCATAACGGCAGTAAATTTGCAATAATTCCACAACCTTGTGTTTAAGTATAAAGTCGATTTTCTTGTATATACACATTTATCAATCGATAATGAGATGCTTCAAATCATAAAATTCACATATTTAAGTTAGTTAACCTTCTTCATCTCACTGGAGTGGACATAAAGCCATAACGGCAGTGAATTTGCAAGAATTCCGTTATCTTATATTTAAGCATAAAGGCGATTTTCTTGTTAATACACATTTATCAGTCGATAATAAGTTGCCTCAAATCATTATATTCACATATTTAAGTTAATTAACCTTCTTCATCGCACTGAAGTGGACATAAATCCATAACGGCAGTTAATTTGCAATAATTCCACAACCTTATAATTAAGTATAAAGTCGATTTTCTTGTATATACACATTTATCAATCGATAATGAGATGCTTCAAATCATAAAATTCACATATTTAAGTTAATTAACCTTCTTCATCTCACTGAAGTGGACATAAAGCCATAACGGCAGTGAATTTGCAAGAATTCCGTTATCTTATATTTAAGCATAAAGACGATTTTCTTGTATATACACATTTATCAGTCGATAATGAGTTGCTTCAAATCATAAAATTCACATATTTAAGTTAATTAACCTTCTTCATCTCACTGGAGTGGACATAAAGCCATAACGGCAGTGAATTTGCAAGAATTCCACAACCTACTATTTAAGTATAAAGTCGATTTTCTTGTATAAACACATTTATCAATCGATAATGAGTTGCTTCAAATCACTATATTCACATATTTAAGTTAATTAACCTTCTTCATCTCACTATAGTGGACATAAAGCCATAACGGCAGTAAATTTGCAATAATTCCACAACCTTGTGTTTAAGCATAAAGACGATTTTCTTGTATATACACATTTATCAATCGATAATGAGTTGCTTCAAATCATTAAATTCACATATATAAGTTAGTTAACCTTCTTCATCTCACTGGAGTGGACATAAAGCCATAACGGCAGTGAATTTGGAAGAATTCCGTTATCTTATATTTAAGCATAAAGACGATTTTCTTGTATATACACATTTATCAGTCGATAATAAGTTGCTTCAAATCATTAAATTCACATATTTAAGTTAATTAACCTTCTTCATCGCACTGAAGTGGACATAAATCCATAACGGCAGTTAATTTGCAAGAATTCCACAACCTAATATTTAAGTATAAAGTCGATTTTCTTGTATATACACATTTATCAATCGATAATGAGATGCTTCAAATCATAAAATTCACATATTTAAGTTAATTAACCTTCTTCATCTCACTGGAGTGGACATAAAGCCATAACGGCAGTGAATTTGGAAGAATTCCGTTATCTTATATTTAAGCATAAAGACGATTTTCTTGTATATACACATTTATCAGTCGATAATAAGTTGCTTCAAATCATTAAATTCACATATTTAAGTTAATTAACCTTCTTCATCGCACTGAAGTGGACATAAATCCATAACGGCAGTTAATTTGCAATAATTCCACAACCTTGTGTTTAAGTATAAAGTCGATTTTCTTGTATATACACATTTATCAATCGATAATGAGATGCTTCAAATCATAAAATTCACATATTTAAGTAAATTAACCTTCTTCATCTCACTGGAGTGGACATAAAGCCAAAACGGCAGTGAATTTGCAAGAAGTCCGTTATCTTATATTTAAGCATAAAGACGATTTTCTTGTATATACACATTTATCAGTCGATAATGAGTTGCTTCAAATCATAAAATTCACATATTTAAGTTAATTCACCTTCTTCATCTCACTTGAGTGGACATAAACCCATAGCGGCAGTGAATTTGCAAGAACTCCACTAACTTATATTTAAGTGTAAAGTCGATTTTCTTGTATATACACATTTATCAATCGATAATGAGTTGCTTCAAATCATTATATTCACATATTTAAGTAAATTAACCTTCTTCATCTCACTGGAGTGGACATAAAGCCATAACGGCAGTGAATTTGCAAGAATTCCGTTATCTTATATTTAAGAAAAAAGACGATTTTCTTGTATATACACATTTATCAGTCGATAATAAGTTGCTTCAAATCATTAAATTCACATATTTAAGTTAATTAGCCTTCTTCTTCGCACTGAAGTGGACATAAATCCATAACGGCAGTTAATTTGCAATAATTCCGCAACCTTATAAATAAGTATAAAGTCGATTTTCTTGTATATACACATTTATCAATCGATAATGAGATGCTTCAAATCATAAAATTCACATATTTAAGTTAATTAGCCTTCTTCATCTCACTGAAGTGGACATAAATCCATAACGGCAGTTAATTTGCAATAATTTCACAACCTTATGTTTAAGTATAAAGTCAATTTTCTTGTATATGCACATTTATCAATCGATAATGAGTTGCTTCAAATCATTAAATTCACATATTTAACTCTTCAATTCCCAGTGTCACCTGTAGGTGACACAAGTTTGATATTTTTTTTCTACCACACGGAAATTTAATTTTTAAATTCTGCCACTATTGTAGCAAAGCCTATTAATAACACTAATTATTATTTTTTTCTGGCAACACTAGTCAAACGGCATTTGTCAAATTCGTTCATTTGTTTAGCGCGATACTTGAACAGTCTGAGTTTGTGTGATTTCTTGCGATATAAAGTGAAATAAAAATGCCTAGATCGTAAGTAAAGATTATTTTGTTATTACATATAATAACCAAATATATAAGCTGTAATACAAATATATTTTACAATAAAAATAACTTGTCGTATCATTGCTATAACTTTGGAAATATGCCGTGGCACCTGCAGGTGACACTGGGCAATATAATAACTTTACTGTTGTTTGAATTCATAAGTAAATAATAAGAAGAGTATTGTTTATAATAGGGCTTGTTGCTATGCGGTGATGTTGCTTTATAGCTTGTTTACGTATTACATGTTGACGCTATATGAAATTTCCGAGGAGTTGGAGGCCGGGGACGACCCAGGCGATATTATTTTATTTCCTCCTGATGATGGTGCGGTAACGGACGAAGACAGTGGGGATAAAAATGAAGCTGATATTCTTCTTCTTTCTAGTCGCATGCTTCGATCTCAAGTAGAAATACAAAAGAGACCTTCCATCTCTGGAGACAATTGTTTAGATAATCTGGAAGAAGAAGGGGAAGAAGCACCGAAAAAAAAGGAAAAAGGAAAATACTATAAAGAAATGGTACAGCAATGTCAGCAATACTTCTTAGTAACGTGTGCCACTACTAGTATACTTACTTGGTATATAAATATATTTAGTATACTTATGAGCTGGATAATAAATAAAATGCACTGATTTTTAATTTTCACACTCGTTAAATTTATCGTTGTATTTATTCAGTTTATCCTATATGGATCGGTACACTTTTTATTAGTTGTTTAGTCTTTTGTATATGAAACCCACTGCTGCACACTGTTGGCGAAAGGCGAACTCGTTGGGTGCGTCACTCCCGTCACTTGGCGGTTTGTTGGAGGAAAAATTAAATTGCGGTTTGTTGCGGTGCGAATTAAAAAAAGAATATCGCGAACGACTGCCTTGTTTCACGGATGAAAACGGTAAGAAGGTAATCCCGGTCGAATCAATCCCTTTTTATGGTTTGGGTGGTGAAATTAGCTGACATTACGAGTCGTCTCGTTGATGATCGTATGGTTGTTGTGTTGCAGTGTTGTAGTAATGATCGGTGTTTGATGCGTGTGTGTGTATTGGGGTATGCTGTGAGCTGTTGTGTGATGAGGTGTTGTGACGTGATATGATGTGATGTGTGGTGATATGTGGTGATGTGATGATGTGATGTGGGATGCTGCAGAACGCTCATAGCTCATGTGAACATCCCGGCCCCCCTAGGCGAATTAATCGGCTAGGAGCCGTTGCAGCTGTTGCAATGTGTTTAGTACAGCGCTCAACCCTGTTGAGCGTCGTTGTTGCTGACGATGAGCGTGGCGTGGCGGAGATGGCCGTCTACGTGTTGCGGTTGTTTGGCTGCTTCGTCGTCGCCGGGTAGCATCGCTGCGTGGTCTGATACGGGCGTTGGTGCTACTTTCCGACGGATTGGCTTCGGCGGGGAAAACGATGAAATAGAGTGTGATGGGGCCTCTGGCAATATTGACAGGCGCCGTCGGCCCAGCACTCTATGGTGGCGTGGCCATCTGCCAGGCAGGTCATGCAATGCCCATGGGCTCTTGCAACCTGTTGCCGCTGAGCAGGCTTCATGCTCTTGAAAATGGAGCATCGTTTCAGGGCGTGTGGGCGATGGCACAAGCTGCAACCTGGAGGCCCCTGAGGCTCCAATAGCTGCTCCTCTCTCATCTCCCGGACTGCTTCGGCGGATGGCGGTGGTCGCATAACCCTGGTCCTTGGAGCGGCAACTGGTGCAGCCGACGCTTTGGGTATAGCGATTTCGGACCTGACGGTGTTGGAGGCGGTTTGGATCTCCTCTACGTCCATTTCTATGGGAATATAGAATTGTAATTAAATTGATTTTGTTTATAATATTAGCATGTAGTTGTTGTAGCTACATATCTATACATATGCATGTATATGTTTGTATAATAAATTGATTTTCAACGCGCTTGGTTGAATTTATTTTTTGTACGGATCATAAAGCGGGTTATTTTCGAATTAGCGGAATTGGTTTATTATTTTTCGATTACTTTTGCGTGTTATTTTGCGGTTTTGGTTGAAGTTGTTCTTCGCCGTTTGGAAGAAAACACAGTTTGGTGACTGGTCGAGTTAATATGCCGGTTTGTGTTCGCACATCGACTACTCTTATGTGACCATCTGATCCTCGATGAACCTTTTCAATGCGGCCTAGTCGCCATTCTGTTGGAGGAAGGCATTCGTCCTGTATGATTACGCATTCTCCTGCCTTGGCTTCCTTCTGGGCCGTTTTCCAGCGATATCTCTTATGGAGATCTTTGAGATAGTCTTCCTTCCATCTGTGGCTGAATTCGTGATGGAGAATCTTGATTCTTTCCCATCGATTTATTAAACTGAGTGAGTCTCCTTCTGTCTCAGGTATGGCGAGAAGAGGAGCTCCTCTGAGGAAATGACCTGGTGTAAGAGCTGTGAAATCGGAGGGATCTTGCGAGAGTGATGATATAGGTCTTGAATTTAATACGGCTTCGATACGAGTGAGTAGTGTCGTAAACTCCTCATAATTGAATTTATGATTACCGGCCGTTTTCTTTAAATGGGACTTAAAGCTTTTTACTGCTGATTCCCAAAGTCCGCCCATGTGTGGAGAACATGGAGGTATAAATTGCCAATCGATCCCTTGGGGTGCATATTTATTAACTATTTCAGGGGAGACTTCTTTCATGAAGTTTATAAACTCCTTCTCGGTTGCTCTTTGGGCTCCGACAAAGTTTTTCCCATTATCGCTCATTATTTTTGAAGGAAATCCGCGTCGTCCGACAAAGCGTGCAAATGCTGCAAGAAAAGCCGCAGTGGTCAGATCTGAACAAAGCTCGAGGTGTACTGCCTTTGTCGTAAAACATACAAAGACAGCCACATACCCTTTTCTAAATGAAGAAGACCTTAACATGGAGGCCTTTATCTGGAAAGGTCCAGCAAAATCAACCCCAGTGATGGTAAAGGGTAGAGCATAGTTGCAGCGCTCAGGTGGTAAAGCTGCCATGATCTGCGTACGCATTTTGTGTTTGTACATGGTACATGGTTTACACATGAAAATCGTCCTTTTTATTTGTGGCTTTAGTCGCGGTATATAAAATTCTTGACGGACCATTTGTTGCATTAATCGATGCTCACCATGCAGTGTAAGATGGTGCAGATATGCTAGAAATAGGTAAGTAAAACGGGATTTCTCTGGAATAATGATGGGATGTCGTTCGTTATAACTAAGGCTGGAGTTCGCCAATCTTCCATTTGCCCTTATTAATCCCTTAGAATCCAAGAATGGATTTAAGACGAGAAGTGAGCTTCCCTTTTCGAGAGGTCGCTTTTCGAGCAACTTTGACTTCTCGCTGCTGAAATAGCGAGATTGTGTATATAGTATTAGACTGACCTTGGCATGTTGCAAGTCGCAATGCGTTAGTTTTACGCAAGGATCATTTGGTGCTCCTTTCATTTTTAGTTTAAGTCTTTGAATGAATTTGTGCATGTAAGCGACTACTCTTAGTGCTCTAGCAAATGATGAAAATCGGTGGAGAATATCATCCTCTTCAGGAGTGATATGAAAATTTTCAATTTTCCGACTTTCCGGCGGTATTATATTACGAGCGGGAGACCTTGGCCAGAATTCTTGTGATTCTGTTAGCCAGGCTGGACCATTCCACCAGAGTGTAGTGCTGGTGAGGTGCAGTGGCTTGCAACCTCTTGTCCCAAGATCCGCTGGGTTATCTGCACTTGCAACATGTTGCCATTTTGCTGAGCCAACTAAGTCTAAAATTTGGGATATTCTGTTAGATACATATGTCTTCCAAGTGTAGGGTGGTTTTTCCAACCATGCTAATACTATCTCTGAATCTGACCAAAGATACATTTTATGATCATTTAATTTGAGATGGGTTTGAATAATTGAAATTAATTTTGCTAACAGAAGAGCACCATTCAGTTCAAGCCGTGGCAGACTGAGTGTCTTCAAAGGTGCAACTTTGGCTTTGGCTACCAGGAGATGTGAAGATATTTTATTATCGTACTGAGTGCGCACGTAAACTGTTGCACAATAGGCCTTTTCAGAGGCATCACAGAAACCGTGCAATTCTGCGTTAATGTTAGGGGTGAAATTTACCCATCGAGGGATTCGAATTTCAGAGATAGTATGTAAATTGTTAGCAAATTGAACCCATTTCGCTAAACGTAAAGGTTTTACCTGTTCATCCCATTCAGTGCCATCTTGCCACAATTCTTGAATGAGGATTTTTGCTTGAATCATAATTGGCGAAAGCCATCCTGCGGGGTCGAAAAGTTTTGCCACCGAGGAAAGTATTTGGCGTTTTGTAATGGCGGACATTGCAGATATTGACTCAATTGTATATGAGAATTGATCTGTTATCGCATTCCATTGAATTCCTAGAGTTTTAGTTGTACTAGCCTTTTCAAATTTAAGGAAGTCTGTATCTAATAAGTCTTCTTTTTTAATGTCTTTTATTATATCAGGGTGATTTGAAGTAATTTTCTTTAAGGGGAATCCCGCTGAATTTAGTGCTTTGATCACTTGAGATAGTGATTCGCACGCTAGGGACAGACTGTGGCTACCTGATAGTATGTCGTCCACGTATGTTTGTGTTTGCAACACAGAAGATGCTAAAGGCAAATTTGTTGCATTTGTTTTTGCCACTTCATGTAGTGTCCTGATCGCCAAATAGGGTGCGCAATTGATGCCAAAGGTGACGGTTTTAAGTTTAAAGTCGCTGATTGGACTATTACTTGATTTGCGGAAGACTATACGCTGGAAATCTTGGTCATCTTCATGTACTAGAATTTGTCTGTACATTTTCTCTACATCCCCATTGAAAACGTATTTAAACATGCGCCAATTTAGAATTAGCAACATGAGATCAGGTTGTAATGTTGGCCCTGTGTATAGTACATCATTGAGTGATTTGCCTGAGCTCGTACACTTTGAGGCATTGAAAACCACTCGTACTTTTGTTGTAATTTTATCAGGTCTTATTACCCCATGATGTGGCAGATAAAAAGATAAATATCTACCTTTAGATACTTTTTCATATGGAACAGCTTCTTCCATATGATTGAGGCCAAGATATTCGTCCATCACATTATCGTATGCCGATTTAAGCTCACTTTTCTTTATCAGGCTTTTTTCCAGGCTTAGAAACTGCTGGACTGCTGATATTCTAGAGTAGCCTAGAGCTATGGTTTCAGGGAAAGTTGGTTTGAAAGGTAATCGCACAACATAACGACCATGTTCGTTTCTTGTTGTTGTGGATTTGTAATAGGCTTCGCATGCCTGGTCTTCTTCTGAAAGCTGTGTGATTTGGGGTAATTCTTCTATTTCCCAGAATTTTTTGAGTTGATTACTTAAAAACTCGTTTGAGATATTTTCCACTTGTGTGGTGAAAGAATTGATTTTTTCAGGGACTTGGCCACTAATAATCCACCCAAAGATTGTATTTTGGGCTAACAATTTATTGGAGATTTTCTCAATACCTTCAAGAATTATTTGAGGTATTAAGTCACTGCCTAATAATATGTCGTTTTGTGATGGGGTATGACAATTGGGATCTGCTAATTTAAGATGTGAGCATTTTTCCCAGTGTATTTTATTTACTTCATAGCTTGGAAGCAAATTGGTAAGTTGCGGTAGAACGATGGCTTGCGCATCTATTCTAATATCCGCATTTGGAGATACTATCGTAATTGGGCATATTTTGTTCGAATTTTGGATAATTCTTCCGCCCATTCCTGAAATTTGGAAATTTGAATGTTTTATTGGCAATTTGAGCCGATTTTGAGCTTTTGATGATATAAAAGATCTTTGAGATCCTTGATCTATTAGTGCTCTTAGTTTGAATAAATCACCCTTATGTGCTATGGTGATGACCGCAGTGGGTAAAAGTATTTTGCTTTCATTTTCTGAATGAAGCGCTTGAATTTTTGCTGCTTTAGAGCAACATGGTTGTTCTTCCCTTTTTTCGGGATTTAAGATTTCGGGATTATCACTTTTGGTTGTAGTGACTAACCCGGTGGTTTTATGAAATTGATTTTGCTTCATATTTTGAAAGTTCGTAATATGAAGCAGTGAGTGATGTCTTCGTTGACAGTACACACAATTAAATTTGCTTTCACAGTCTTTTGTCGTATGAGCATTCGACAGACAGTTGATGCAAAGTTTATTTTGTCTGACAAGATTGTTTCTGTCAGATACGGATAATTTTTTAAATCTCTCGCAAGATCTTATGTTATGACCTCCTTTACAAATTTCACATACTGGTTGCCATTTATTAGTTTGGTTTGACACGAAAGTGTGACTTTTATTAACGTGTCTATTGTATTGCATATTGTTGCTGGCTTGAGGTTTGAACAAGTTTTTACTTGAGTCATTTTGATGACTTTTTAGATTTATATTTTTGTTGTCAATTCGCTCAGCTATCTCGTATTGAGCAGTGAGGAATGCTTTCATTTGCTCCCATGTGGGCATTTTTTTTCTTTCCACAAGTGATTGTTCCCATCGTAGTAACGCAGCGTCAGGGAGTGTTTCTGCACAAATAGTTACTATGATGGGGTCCCACGATTCTGTGGAGATATTTTGTGTTTTTAACACTGATATGCAATTAGTCACTGTCGAGTATAAATTTTGAAATTCCTGGCTGGTTTCTTTTTGAATTTTTGGTAGATGTAATAATGTTTTTATTGGGTTTTCTATCATAACCCTTCCATTTTCATATCTTTCGACTAGTGCTTCCCAAGCCAGCTTAAAATTTTCGTCATTTAAAGCGAATCGCTTGACGATACTGCCTGCTTCCCCTTTTGTTTTGTACCTTAGATGGTATAACTTTTGTGCTTGTGAAAGTTTAGGATGGTTTATATAAACGGCAGTGAACATGTCCCGGAAGGACGGCCACTGGTCATAACATCCATTGAAAACTTCAGTATCACAAGCTGGTACCTTTAGATACATGCCTTTATCTAGGTCATCTTTTGGTGTTGTAACTACTCTGGGAGGGGGAGTAGTGGCTCTACTTGGCCTTACTAAACTTATTTGTTCATTTATCATTCCCTTTGTTAACTCATACTGATCGCGGCAGTTATCACATTTGGCTGTCGCCGAAGCTTTTGCGTTTTCTGGGAGTTCTGCGTCGTCAGTGTCTAGTACTGTATCGTACGCTGCCAGAAGGCGAGCCCAGAGATTGTTCACACTTTCTAGTTTTATATTTAAAACTGATTCTGTGATGTCAGTAATAGGGGAAGCTTGGAATCGGGTACAATATCTTATAAAACTGTCACTTTCAGTGATGAATCTAGATATTGTCTGATCTTTTGATCCTTTTTGTTTTATACTCTGCTTCGAGCGTGTAGCTTCTGCAGGCGTGCTTTGTGATTTATCATCATCAGCCATTTTTGGAATTTCCAATAATTGAGGAGTTCTTGGTTTAACCTCTTTAGATTTATCAGATTGCATTTATTAAATTAAATTCGAAGCTTTGAGCTTAAAAATGTTTCGTTTGAAATACTACAATTGTAAAATTGGTAGTATTATAATAAAATATATAAACAATTCTTTGTAAATATTTCGTTTGAAGTAAAATTGTAAAATTGGAATTATTAAAAATTTTTGTAAAAAATGTTTGTAAATATTTCGTTTGAAATACAATTATAAAATTGGTATTGTGAAAAAAATGTGTAAAAAAATTTTTTTTTTTTGGTAAATATAATAAATTTTATTATAAATGAAACAGATTATGACTTTGCGAACGCGTATTCACCGCATAAATCGATTAATTATTTGTTTCATACATATATGTATGTATTCGTATGTAATTATTTTTGTTAAATATGTCTGTTTTTTTTTTTTTGTTTTCGTTTTATTTTTTATTTTATTTTATTTTTTACCGTGTATCAAATTAATTTATCTCCGCTTCACTCGCGCTTAATTTGTATTTTTGTTTTGTTTTTACTTTCTGTATCTGTTAAGAACGCGAAAGGACAGCCGTAATAAGCAAGAATATTTGTATATTTATTTGCATACGTTTCTTTAACTTTTGTTGCAATTGTTGTATATATATGTATATATTTGTATATATGTTTATAAAAGTATGTCCAATATAGCAACAAAGCTAAATGCACATAAATGTATATATGTATGTATCTGTAACCGGTCGATGAGAGCGCGGAAAATAATTATATATGTATATAATGTGTTATATTGAAAAATTATAAGCATTTGTTCCCATATGTACGTATATATGTATCAATTGTTTTTATCAGGATCTCTTTAGTGAGAGATTGAGTACGGATGAGCATAAAGGTTAGTGTGATTGCGGTATAAATTTCGGCGGGAGACATGCAAATGTAAAGGTAAATATGTGCACATACATAAATTTTGCTTATTACCTTTTGTGGTTCTCTCTTTGCCTTTGCTTATGTTTAAAGCGATCCTGCTTGTTGCTTTTTTTTTGTTTCTTTAGCCCAAGGGGTATCGCAAGAATTATTGCAAGTTATACTTGACTTAGGAAATTTGTTGCTGTTTTTTTTTTTTTGTTTTTGGTATTTTATTTTGTGGTGTGTTTGGTAACACAATTAAGCAAAAAGGCAGGTCGTTGAACCTTGGCGTTATTTAATTTATGTATGTACCATGATAGTGTATGCATATAAATATGTACATATGTATATTAAAATGGAAGAATTGCAATTTTCGGGGAATATGCTCATATATATGTATGTTTTCTTTTTTATATATGTATGTATATATTTCGTTTTCCTGTCGTATCTTCCGCTTTTGCTTAGTGTTTGAGCGATCCTGCTTGTTGCTTTTATTTATAGCCCAAGGGGTATCGCAAGAATTATCGCAAGTTATACTTGACTTAGGAAAATTTTTTTTTTTTGAAATTATAATGGGGTGCCTAACGACACAAGCTAAGCAAAAAGCGGGTACTGTACTTTTTTGCAGTTATTATTTTTTTGTAGATATACATATATCGGACTGTTAAGAACAGTTAACGGTGTCCCGAAATACCGTCAAAACTGTACCTTAACATACATACATATATATGTGCATAAAAAAAAATGGAATTTATATATTTGTATATATCAAATTATATATGGAACGGACTCACTTTATTTTCCGCCAAGGGTTTTGGGTCATTGAACTTATACCCTTTTTTTTGCTTATTGCAGTTCCTTTTCCTTTTCCTTTTATGTATGTATGTATGTATGTCCAGCGCTGTCCCTGCTGATTTGCTGTCTGTTGTTGTTTGTTGGTGTAGTCTCCCGTGACTATTTATGGTAATTGTGATTTGTATATATGAGTATGTTATTACACCGCGCCCGTTTTTGTTTGGTTTGGTTTTTGTTAGTTTATTTCGCGCCCGGTTTTGATTTTAGTGGGTCTTTTTTTTTTTTTTTCACTGTTTCTTTATGTTTCAATTTCTTTTTGGTATCTTTTTCACATCACTTTCTATTTTCTGTGCGATTGTGGTTTGTTTTGTTTTTCACTGTAACTTTGTTCTTTAATTTGTTCACTTTCACTTATTTCACTTAAACTCTTCTTCTTTTTGCTGAATTTTGTGCTTCAAAACCTGCACTTGCGCACTTGTCCGGAAGTTATTAAAATTTGTATTTAATTATTATTGTGTTTTTTTTTCACTTAGGTGTCTTTCTGAAAGGCTCGAAGGACCAATTAGTAACGTGTGCCACTACTAGTATACTTACTTGGTATATAAATATATTTAGTATACTTATGAGCTGGATAATAAATAAAATGCACTGATTTTTAATTTTCACACTCGTTAAATTTATCGTTGTATTTATTCAGTTTATCCTATATGGATCGGTACACTTTTTATTAGTTGTTTAGTCTTTTGTATATGAAACCCACTGCTGCACACTGTTGGCGAAAGGCGAACTCGTTGGGTGCGTCACTCCCGTCACTTGGCGGTTTGTTGGAGGAAAAATTAAATTGCGGTTTGTTGCGGTGCGAATTAAAAAAAGAATATCGCGAACGACTGCCTTGTTTCACGGATGAAAACGGTAAGAAGGTAATCCCGGTCGAATCAATCCCTTTTTATGGTTTGGGTGGTGAAATTAGCTGACATTACGAGTCGTCTCGTTGATGATCGTATGGTTGTTGTGTTGCAGTGTTGTAGTAATGATCGGTGTTTGATGCGTGTGTGTGTATTGGGGTATGCTGTGAGCTGTTGTGTGATGAGGTGTTGTGACGTGATATGATGTGATGTGTGGTGATATGTGGTGATGTGATGATGTGATGTGGGATGCTGCAGAACGCTCATAGCTCATGTGAACACTTCTTTTATTACTTGCGGTAAAGGAGACTGTGATGAAGAAGTTTTCTTGAACTCTCAGAAGGAGATGTCTGTCGTCGAATGTTTTGAATTGCTCTATAGCGATGACGTAGTAAAGTTCATAACTGATATGAGCAATTTGTATGCTTTGCAGAGAAATCACACTCTAAATGTGACTAGTGAAGAAATTAGAGTTTACATTGCTATATTGCTACTTACGGGATATTTGACGCCAAAGTACATGCGAATGTTCTGGGAAGTAAAAAGTGGCACGCACAATGAACTAGTGGCATCTGGTATAAGGCGGAATAGATTTTTTGAAATTCAGCAGTACATTCATCTTTCAGATAGTAAATCCTTGCCACCCAATGACAAATTCGCTAAAGTTCGACAATATTTCACGAAACTAAACGTAAACTTTACTGCCAATTTCGAAAAAGCTGGTTCTTCACACATTTCCATAGACGAAACTATAGTACCATACTTTGGAAGCCACGGTACCAAGCAACATATACACGGAAAACCAATAAGATTTGGTTACAAGCTCTGGTCAGCAGCTACATGACATGGATATTTGGTCAATTGTGAGCTTTATCAGGGCGCGTCCGGCCCTGGCCTGAAAATGCAGTCTGAGTTAGGCCTAGGAGCTGCTGTTAATTTAGAGCTCTATTCAAGATTACCAATTGAGTTAGGACCTTACAACTTATATTTTGATAATTTTTTTACTGGATTACCGTTGCTAAAGTATTTGCGAGAGCACAATGTTGGGGGCACAGGTACTGTTCGGGAAAATCGACTGGAGAACTGCAATTTGCCAAACTCAAAGGATATGAAAAAAGAGCCAAGAGGTAAGCTATGTCATAAAGCTTCGGAGGAGGTTATTGCAGCTAAATGGCATGATAATAGTATCGTCACCATTGCATCCAACTGCCATGGATTAGATCCCATCACAAAAGTGGATCGAATTGGATTTGTGGACAAAAAGCGGGCTAAAATTCAAGTTGATTGCCCAACCATTATCAATATGTACAATAAGTACATGGGTGGAGTAGACCGTTTTGACGAAAAAGTTCACTCCATGAGAGTAGCTCTTCGCGGCAAAAAGTGGTGGTTTCCGCTCTTTGCTTTTGGCTTAGATGCAAGTTGCCAAAATGCATGGCTAATCAAAAGAAATTCAGATAACAACTGGACCTACTGCGATTTCCGTCGAAATGTGGCAACTATCTACCTGCAAAAATATGGCAAATCTCCCACCCGCAATTCCGTTTGTGGTGTTCCTGTGCAGATGAGAGTGCCTTTCGAGGTGAGGAGTGCAGGAAATGCGGATGATCACTCGCAAATCGACTGTTCTCAACGAAGATGCGGATTTTGTCACCAACGCACTAGAAAAATGTGTGCCAAGTGTAATATTGGTTTGCATGTAAAATGCTGGTACAACTTTCATAATAAATAAGTGTTAATTTTTTTGTAATAAGTACATAAATAAAGATTACCTATCATAATAAAACTGAAGCCTTATTCCTACCGAAAGAAAAAACGCCTGTCTTTTGGAGTTTTCATTGCCCAATGCCCAGTGTCACCTGTAGGTGACACCCCCATAAAAAAAATAGGGGTAGGTTACATATTTTTTATATTTTTTTTTGTTGTATCCAAATGTACCCAAACTGTTTTATATAAAGAGATAATATTTTTTTTTGCTAACTTGGACATGGGAATTGAAGAGTTAAGTTAATAAACCTTCTTCATCGCACTGAAGTGGACATAAAGCCATAACGGCAGTGAATTTGCAAGAATTGCACAACCTTTATGTTTAAGTATAAAGTCGATTTTCTTGTATACACACATTTATCAATCGATAATGAGTTGCTTCAAATCATTATATTCACATATCTAAGATAATTAACCTTCTTGATCGCACTGAAGTGGACATAAATCCATAACGGCAGTTAATTTGCAATAATTCCACAACCTTATGTTTAAGTATAAAGTCGATTTTCTTGTATATACACATTTATCAATCGATAATGAGATGCTTCAAATCATTAAATTCACATATTTAAGTTAATTAACCTTCTTCATCTCACTGAAGTGGACATAAAGCCATAACGGCAGTTAATTTGCAATAATTCCACAACCTAATATTTAAGCATAAAGACGATTTTCTTGTATATACACATTTATCAGTCGATAATAAGTTGCTTCAAATCATTAAATTCACATATTTAAGTTAATTAACCTTCTTCATCTCACTGAAGTGGACATAAATCCATAACGGCAGTTAATTTGCAAGAATTCTACAACCTAATATTTAAGTATAAAGTCGATTTTCTTGTATATACACATTTATCAATCGATAATGAGTTACTTCAAATCATTAGATTCACATATTTAAGTTAATTAACCT
>NW_026038184.1:0-52549 GCF_023373825.1 Bactrocera dorsalis
GTTGCTAGGGTTTCTTTTGAGATTTTCTTCAGTTTTTCATTCAGTACATATTTCGTTGCCAGTAACGCCCATTAATTTGCACCTCCACTCTGTTCTACATACCTATTTATATAATACGAGTATGGTAGTATTTTAGTTATATGGCATGTACGCAATGTGCGAGGGGTCGACCTCTGCCAAAAATATATTATATAAAATTACAAAAGCTTCATCAAGTTTTGTTTCGCTTCTTATTACATACTTTTAAGTAGGATTAATTTTTTGTTTCCATAGGTTTTTTAGTTATTTTCAACGAAAATATGTTTCAATGTTTGAGTTTCAATGTATTATATATGTATAACATTGGGTGCATATGATATCAAAACCCAGTCCAATTTAAATGTACTGGAATATGCAGGTCAGTAGAGGCTTTTCCATCCGTAACTGATGATATTCCGCAAATAAATTGAGGCTCACGATAACCGTATGGCTAATTACTTAAAACTGGTAGCTATATAAGAAGTCCTTTACACACTTATTGAACAAGCCAAATAAATGCATGAAAACAATTTTTCCATTCCGTCAAATTAGTGGAATATAATGAAATCAGCAAAACAAAAATAGTAAGTTACAGTTTTTATAGGGACTCCATATGACTTCAATATAAATATTCTAAACAAGAAAGGGAATGATTTTTACCAATTTCAAGAATCAAACTTCTTTTATTTGGTTTAATTCATATTTTTAGTTGCCAAAAATCCGGGAAATTCCGAAGAATTATATTTACATCACAACGTAAACAAATGATGCTGTTTGACAAAACAGTAGACCCGCAGAGGTTTTGAATGTATGTAATATTCGGATTTGTTGTTTATTATACTCTCGCCACATGTTGCATATATGTAATTACAAAACTATGTGTTAACCACATCGACACACTATGTAACTATTACATTGAAAACTACTAAGTGAATTAACTTACTAAATAATTACGTTCAAGACATTATCGTGTTGATAAAAATGGATACCCAATACAGAAATTTAAAACTTCAACTTGCTCAATATGAAAGATATCTAACAATATTAAATCAAAGTATAGTGTTGGATATACTACAGCTTAATTCCGAAAATTTGTGAAGTTAACCCACGTATTACCCCAGTTTCCATTCACCTTATACTGCATAGTCGAAAAAGTCTTTTCGTATTTGGTTAAAAGATGTTGCAGTCGTTCGCTCGCTTCCGTTCTGGAAATTTCGATTTACACTCATGAAAGTTTTACACTGATGAAATAATGTCTCTAGCGGAAAAATGGAAAACAGTGGTCGAACAAAATGGTACAACATATTTCTTTATTTATTATTATAAATATAAAAAAATAAGTAAACATTTGATTGGAAATACGAAAAGACTTTTTCGACTACCCAATATAATAGTTTTCGTTATTCTAACATACTTTATGTCGAATGTATCGTTCAGTGCGTGTATCTTCACAAAATTGCTTAGAAATATGTTTTCGAGTAATAGCAAAAGCAATCAGGGTAGATCTACCCCATGATCCAATATATGCGATATAAGTACTTCCCAATAGATTTTAAACTGATTATGTAGATCAATAAGTGAAACATTATAATAAAATTAGTCTAGACACTGGTCTAAGCCGCATAGCCCTATTATAACGGGTTCCGGTTGACTTTTTCCTTATACATACATATACCCAATATAATAAATTTAGCACCTTTGGGAGAGTTTATATCACGTATAGCCGTATTAGATATATATTTATATGTATAAGTACTACTTTTAAATTTTCAATGTATTTTTAATTATAAAAATGGTTGAACTACCATTTTTAAACCATTATACCTATCCTTTGGTAATATATGTACATACTATACATACATACATACTTGAATTTTTCTTTGCATTTAAACATGTGCTATGTATTACGTACAAAATAAGTTTGATTGTGTCAAGCGAGTAAACACTTCGAGTCGAACAAGGAAATTGGAGAGGAATTCTCAGATAATAAAATCTCAACACGCACTCATAAAAAAGTCTACGAAAAGCCACAAAACTGCGAATTGCTATGATTTAGAGACCTTCCTATTGCAAACAGTGTTAACTTCAGAAAGGTCATGCGAACATTTTTAACCAAATGTTCTTTTTGATTTCCTCACTTAATTTTCAAAAAAAAAGTTAAGTCGGATTGCTTGGGAATATTCACCAAATTTAATCAAATTACTTTTAGCTAAGCGCAATAAAACAAACAGCAAACTGCGAAAGTCAGGCAGTCGTTTATCTAATTAACTTTTTGAACACCCATAAAATCTGGATGTGTTCACATTACTAAAACAAGATTACACAAAAAATCTCAAGTTTAATGTATGATGGCCTTAAGGGATGTTCAGGAACAAAGTCAACCAACTACTGAATCGGGAGAAAAGTATATGGAAGTTTCGGTGGCTACAAATGGTATATTACACTTTCTCAACATGCTGCAAAGTATAAGTTATGCTCATCAAGTAAGTCCTTGTACTAAGACAAAATAAAAAAATATAGAAATTACCACTTACATCTAACGTTTTAAATTTGAATTATCTATATTTCGACATTGGAAACGTCAAATACTATTCGGAAAGTGACAGATTTTCAGTAAAAAGTTTAAAATTTACGAAAATCGCTTGACCGAGAATGGTCAATTTTACCGAAAAATCATCTTTTCGGACGAGGCTCATTTCCACCTCGATGGTTACGTTAACAAGCAGAATTGTCGCATTTGGGGCACAGAAAACCCGCACGTAATCGTCGAGAAGCCAATGCACCCAGCACGAATCACTGCATGGTGCGGATTTTGGTCTGGTGGAATCATCGGCCCATTTTTCTTCGAAAATGAAGAAGGAACCGTAACCATCAATGGTGAGCGATATCGCGCAATGTTAACCGAATTTTTCTTCAAGCAAATTGAAGAGGAAGACTTGGACAACATTTGGTTCCAGCAGGACGGCGCTACGTGCCATACAGCAAACGCTACACTCAATTTTTTACGCCCTATCTTCGAAATTTAAAATTTTATATGGCCCACCCTTTATTTGTGTATCTTTGCTACAGATATATCCAATACTAGTCATTGAATAGCTATAGAACATTCACCAAATCACTTTTGTATGGCATTCATCTGAAGAAACTTTCATTTAATTTAGTGGTCGATTATACTTTAACAAAGACCAGATAAACAAACTAGGAGCACGCCAAAAAAAAAAACTTTGTGAATTAAAAATATATTTTTTTTTTAAGATTTCGATTATAAAATTTTTTTTTAAGATTTTCGATTATTAAAACCAAATGTTGTCCAAGTAATGTTTCCGAGTTTTAAAAGTCATTTTCACTCTGTTCTAAGTATATGCGGCAAAAGTATCGATCAGTATCGACAATATCAAAATCAACTTGCCGTGCACATATACATACTTACATATACACTGATCTACTTTTTGCACGGTTAAATGGGACAGTGAAAAAAAACCGTTCAAAAAATCGTGCAAAACAAATCATATTTTCATATAAAAAACGCTATTTGGACCAATTTAACAAGACATCGCTGCAAAACCAGAAAACATGTAAAATAAATCTCATTTTATATATAAATCTATCTATTCGTGTAGAGAGAACTTAACAATTAAATCACTGTAGATTTTCATGGCATTATATGTATAGTATTACCGACCTGCGTCTTCCTTATACTTATTTATACAACTCACGGTAACATTCTACTGCTTAATTTAATTGGCGCTGAAATTTTGCGGACCGTCTGTTTGAGTCCAAATTGAAATAATGATTTTCTCTCTTATCATGTATGTTATCGTAGTTCTAAAATTAACATGTATTTACGTATCGAATTTGATTTTATTACAAAAACAAAGTATATAATTAAAATAAAAAACATGTTCAAAAAAAGTAAAATCGTGTAAAAAAGGTTAGTAGTTACAACAAAACCCGTTACAACAAACCCGTACATACTATATGTAGGAGATAATATGATGAACCACATTTAGTTCAAACCGGACGAATATTAAGAATTTCCATCTTGAAAGTGGCGGTAACAAACATATTGTCACATTTTTAACAGATCCTTATGCGAATGTACAGTATAATCGTAGCCTTCAAATTTAACCTTTTTGGTGTTATTTTCACGGTTATCGTCAAGTTTCCACCTTTGTCAAAAAATTTAAGTAGTTAAAGAGATATTTATGGTACTTATTTATTATTATGCTTAGTAAGGTATGCTTACTTCAGGGATATTGGAGCAATCAAATGACTGCACCAATATTGCCACACTTGTTTTTCTACATACATATGTAAGTACATATGTATACTCAGCTGATACTTGCACTGCGACATTTTTGCGTCGAATTTGATGCCTTGATGTACTGCCGCTGTGATTAAGACTCGAACTAGTGTCCGGCCATTATCGGCCCCGAAAATGGGAATCGGCTATTTTTGGCCGATTCTTAGTCGATTTTTTCTTCTTTTTTCGAATGCCATGCCATGTTTTTATTTTTTTTTTTACTCTCTAAAGATTAAGATCTAGTCTTAAAATATGGCAGAGAATCGGCAAAAAACGCGAAGTGCGAGTTAGTTTGTTCTAGTTGGGGTTGTTCAAAACACTGTAACTCATGATCTCATGATCTACACAACATTTTTAGCTGAAAATGTATATTTATGCGGTCGAAATATGTACTTATATCTCAATAAATGACAATAAACTTAATGCTCTTATCTGTTTACTGGCGGAGAAAAAATCCTAAAAAAAAGGACGCCATATGGAATGACCTCCTTAAACTAATTTGCTTCAAGAAAACGTGAATAACATTATTCTTATTATTATGCATTACAATATACATATATTATACATAAATATGTATCTAGACTACAGAAGCTACTACTATGAGTACAAATAGGAAATGGAGCGAAGTATTGTAATGTAATTCATTTTTAATAAATATTTATTTATGTATAAATAAGTAAATCTTGAATGCTGGTTTATTTTATGATGTTATGTTTCTTCTTTTCTTTTGTGATACTATTTTCCCCGTAATATGCCTTACATGATTGGAATCAATACTACATTACCAGAGTAATTGATCGGTTCGATTGAAGCAACAATCGCAATGTACTAAGCTGATACGATTTGATTTAAACGGAAGTCGACCGTTTACTCGATCGTGATTGTCAAAGAATATATTGTCCCATCAAATCAGTTAATCGGCCGAGTTGATTTAATCGTGTTTTCTGCACGAGTGTTTGATCTGACATGCTCGTTGCAGATCTCTGAAACAATTATTTCTGATCGGAAATCAGAAGGAAATCCAGGTACTGCTTAAGGAAACTTTTTTATGCCGAAATCATGGTCCGTGACTCACCAATAAATGCCAAGAAAGAACATATTATAAATCTTCCAATCTTGATCTAGGATAGAACTGGAATCCTAGGCAGGTGCTACACACATTGCCAGACCCCATCTTAGTAACACATATCATAATAGTTTCATACTTACTTTGATAATTTAAATATAAATTTGATACGTCTCTCCAGACTATATATTTACAATATATCATTTATGTATGCAGTTATAATTACACTTTGATAATCAAAATTGTAATAATCTTCACCTCTTTAACCTAAATGAGGACATTTTTAGATAAAAAAAACAAATGTTTTTATTTTACAAGAAATATATTTTTACAACAAACAAATGTTTTTATTTTACCGATACATTCTATGTACTACAAAAAGATGTTTAATTTAATTATCTCATATTTTATTTTTTATTTAACGAACGATCACGTCGTTTTTTAGGTGGAATTATTACTCCTGCGTTCACCACAGCATTATCATCAATATCTTTAAACCCTCTTTTTTTAGCTTTCTTATTTATCTTTGCCAAGTTTTTAAATAACTGTGAAGCGGATTCTTGATTGCTTTCGTGCTCTAAGACCTCCACATTATCCGATACTGAAGAGGGGCGTGTCACACTATCCACAATATCAATACTAAACAACTCTCCATCATTGTCGTTATCGCAACTGCGTAATTTCCTTTTTGATGATTTTCGACCAGTAGCTGAATGATTTGAATTTGCGTCCAAAACCGATTTAGATTCAGCTCTTTGCAAAGTTTCTTCGGCTTCATTTATATTATCGGAATGCTTATTTCTTACGAGTTTTTTACCAATTTTTCTTGACATGGTGGGCAATTCGTCTATCGTTATTTTCGAGTAATCTTCCTTAATCTCTTTTTCGATCATGTTTTCATCACTAAAATCTACAGAAATCTTCCTGCTTAACGAAAATGTACGCTGAACTGCCGCTGTCAATGCGTGTGTGCGAAAACGGAAATCATGAACTGTGCCTTGATGCAGAAAATTAGATATGCGGCTGTTTGTTTTCTTCGATAAAATGATCACAAAACGATTAAAAGACTCTAGATGTAAAACCACTTTTGGTATATGTTTCGTTTCCCGCAATATTTTCACACCATCTGCTTTCGGATTCAAATGGTTTTCTTGGTCTTTATCGATAACGTTTTCTTCAATGTATGAAATAAGAGCATAAATATTTGTGGGAAGGGATTTGCCAATAGCACGCAGCAAAAATTCAAACCTATAATTATTATTATCATGGTAGTATAAAAAATACAGTTATGTAAGTACTTACTTTGTTGATTGCATACAAACTTGCGATACCTCAACACGACTTAAGAAATGTTTTGTAAGGTTTTTTAAACATATATAGTGCTGCATTAAAAGCTTCAAAAGCTGGTCCATTGACGAACCTAAGGGAATGCAAGCATTCACAAGATTTTTTAATGCATTTGAGATATGAAGCAACTGTGAACATATCGATCGCTCCATCGAACGCAACTGAGTAAGACACATGTCTCGCTCATCGTCAGTTACAATACGACATTTGAAGTTTAAATTATTCGCTTTGAGAATAAAGTGTTCTACATCATCTATTTGTTTGCGTAGTGCCTGACATAAATATAAGAAGTATGGTTTTGCACTTTCCATGGTCAATGATTTGAAAGTAAAGGCCGGGGGACACTAACCAATAGTTTTAAGGAATTAATCAATACCAGTAACAAAGACATATGTATGTATGTATGTACATAACATATCCACTTACCTCACTGTCGTAAAACTCGTTAGATATAGCACCCCAAACGGTGCATAATTGTAGAGTAATTGTGTTGAAGAAAGCGCCGGCGTGTGTTTTCTGTCGTTGAGTGAATAGCAGTTTATGCACTAAGCTCAATTTTTCAGAGTTTACAACGTTGCATTTGCAGAATTTCAGTAACCATTTATATGACTCAATTGTTATGCGATCCGTAAATGAAAAATTATCATAAAGCACTTCAAGACTTTGAAGCAAAGCTTGTAATATTCGTTTGCGATCAGAATTATCATCATGCCTATTACCCTTATAAGAATTTAATGTATCTGGAGAATCTTCCATTTCCATGAACTCGTCGATTATATTTTGTAAAATGTCAGGGGATTGTTTACAGTTATTCATGGAATGCAAATCTACAAAACAAAAATTAATTACGAAATTTAAGAAATTAATAATTAAACTCACCGAAACCTTTTAAGAATATTTCAACAAATTGTTTTTTATAAATTACGTCTGCGGTTTGTAGGCACTGCTGAAAGCATTCGGCAGATAAAGCAGCCGTGTTTTCATCAAAGCGGGACCATATATCTCCCAAACGACGAATACAACGTTCGTAGACAACTTTTGTTATATCTGTCAGATATTTCAAAATGCGCTTACTATGAACCAATTGTTTATATTTTGGTTCATCACGCAGAGCTGCTATCTTTTGTGCAGTAATTTCCAGCACGTACCGGACAAATTTTACATTTGATCGAAGTACGTCTGTATTATGACTTGTAGCAAAGGGCACAACATCCCTATAAATAAAATATGTATATACAATACAATAGAGAACTGCGATTTATTGATTAATATTCCGCTTACTCATGTAGAAGTCGCAGAAACTTTTCAATAACATGAAAATCCCAAATATTTCCCAAATTTGTGGAATTAAAGTTCTTTACTACCACACCATTAATGGTTATATTCTTCATTGTGGATCCATCAGCATTACTGATCTTATTATTTTTTTGTAATTGTTTCCTCGATGTGCTCGCATAATTCTTCATTATTATATTATTGTTAAACAAAAATTAATAAATAAATAAGAGTCCTATACATTCTTCAGGGAATGCTTACAATACATTTTAAGTAAGTATGTATGGATATCAGACAACTAACCTTGTACGTCTCACTGATCTTGCAGTGTATTTTGAATAATGGCAAAATGTGTGTAATTGTGTCATTATTTAAATTCGAAGTAAGTAAAGAATACGCCATTAAACCTTCTAAAAAATTTATTTGTATTTCTAGTAATACGCTCTTTTTGGGTTGCCAGTTGTCATCCTAAAAATGTACATATATCAATTTCAGTCTGAAAAAACTGTTTATATGTATATATTTCAATTAATCATGTTCGCTAACCTTTTCTTCGAACTGCAACTCCTTGGTAATTACTTTCTCCACAGCTAAACGCAATACTCGTTTTATTTCTCTAACATCATATTCGCTTTCGAATTCTTCATGTTTAATTAAACAATGGCTAACAAACTGTACTAAAAGACCCAGATTGTCTTGAATTTGTAATTCGTACGCATTAACTGGGGAGGTCCGCACAGCTTTATCAAATATCACGCTGAAATTCCCTTCAACGTCAGTGACTTTAGGAACGTGAAAAAACGAACGAAAATGCCAGTCAATAAATTGAAGCACATGCGGCACAAGTTTTGGATTTAATTCTACAGCACGTTGCAAGTCTAAAATAAATATAAAAAATTCATTAAAATATGTACAAGGCTCTATTTGTACATAATTTGGTTTCAAACATACTTTCATATAACACCTTCTTCATAACTACATTACTTGCAAAACAACTTCTCAGAAGTCCCATTATTTCCTGGGTTAACATATCAAAATAACGGTAGGGATATTGTCGACTGTCAATAGCCACTTGAGACATCAATGAGAATGCGGAAATATTTTGGGTACAAAAACTAGACGGATTTGACTGCGATCGTTGAGAATTACTATTGTTCAATTGCTTAAGTACCATACAAAAACCATAAACCGCCATTGTTCGAATGTGTTTCATGCTGTAAAATACATTAAATAAACATCATTGGCATATACATATGTATGTATGTATATATGTATGTATAATATTCATTAGCAAAATATTTGAAAGAGCAATCTTCTGCTTAGAACCATCAAACCTTATCTTTTATCTTCCGGACAGTTACATAAAAACACAACAATTTGAAGTGTGTAATAACCCCTTAGTAAATAACTATTTCGCCCAATTACTACCTTGAACTCATGGCTTTCCGGAGCACTTCAATGAACGCGTCTCGCACAACGGCAGATATTTTTAGTATTGGTAGTATAAACGACATCATTCGCATTGATTGATCACCTGGTAACTTAAATAAATGCACTTATATATTTTAATATTTAATGGTTTATTTTTTGTTAGCATACCCACAAAAAAAACTCCATTACATATTTGATAGTCTTTATGCACTCAGAAACAGTAAATGTATCCGCAACGCTCAACATAAGTAAGCACTCTACGTAGGAAAATATTATACATTTTATGTACATTTATAGCAAATAAAGATTGACCTTACCACCAAACTGAAACTGATCTTGTTCTACCATCATCCATTCTGCCAACTTTTTCACAATTCCATGTCCAAATACAAAACGTTTGCGTATAAATTTTGTTAAAAATCTCATAGCCAACGAGTTTAATGGCACATTGTTCTTTGTTTTAAGCAAAGTAAAAGCTAAATTAACTAAACCTGGTGTAATGATATCTTGTCCATTCTTATTCTGATCAATAAGTACTGAGAAAATATAATCCAACTGTACTTGCTTTCGCTGCAATGTATCCCGAAACCATGCTGAATATTTTGCCATTTTTTGTTCGTGCTCATTATTGTGTATGACACTACGCAAAAAATTCAAAAGACAAGATGTGGTAATACGCCGTGATTCGGGCTCCCGATTTGCAGAGCTCAAAGATATTATTGAACTTATCAAAAAAGGAGTCAATATCAAGTCGGGCATTGAGCTAAAGTTCTATAAACAATCATTGATAATTCATTATGTTCTTATTTATAAAAAATTCCATACAAAAAACTTACTCGCAAACCAGCAAACATTTTAGTTTCTCCTATTTTATATTGTGTGCAATAATTTAAATGATGTAAAACCGTCTCCTCGGCCTCACGCATTTCTTTATCGGAAAATGTATCTAATAATTATACATTACATATATTGATTGATTCAAATTTATATTTATTTTCTAACAACAAACCAATAGAGTCCAAGTCAGATGAATTGCTTTCCATATCAGCAAACAGTTTTTTGTAATAAAAACGATAAAAATAATTATCAAAAGCCAGCACCAATATCATTACTTCTGTACATGTCGAACACATAGAAAACAATTGAAAAGCTAAAGGCGGCAAATCAATAGGGGACAATGTAAGAACCAATCCACCAAATTTGTTAAGCACGGCATTTACTTCAGAACTTTTCAAATTCAGTTCCCTACAAAATCTAGATAATTTATACGTTTTTCAGAATTTAATATTTTCTAAATACCTAAACATATCCGCAATCGAAGTTATGATCTCTATGGGCCAATTCATTATTATCAGACTATTGACTGTATTTGCACGGAATTCAATTCCTTTAATAAGTACGCCGTCAACAGCCAATTGTGGTTGATTCTCCAAAACTTTCAGAACATCCGGTAGTAAATCTTTCCAACTATAAAACACATTTATGTAGAATGCCACTTCATAAAGAAAAATATGTATATGACTTACCACACATATTTACGATCACCCATGCGTATTCCGTCGATACAAAGGTCGAGAATATAAATTAACTGGTTAGAAGGAAATGTTGATACATGTTGACATAGCCGTTTTATCAAATCGTAGGACTGCTTGTCTTTTAATTCAAAACGTTGCAAACTTTTTAGTAAATGTTTTACCAAAAAAAAACGTTTTTCTTTGATTTGACGACTGCTGTATCCAAAGCTGAGACCTTCGAGGATGTAACTCCAAAACGATACAAAATCACTTCGTCCAAATTTCGAATTTAAAATTGCAACTAACTAAACATGGAATATTCTTACTAATTTAGTTAACATCGATGTTTTTTTTTTTTAATAAATCAATATATAATTACCGTCACGGTGTCAGTATTCTCCATTAAGCTATGCAATTCCAGAAAATCTTTCTTCTCCCCATATTCTCCAATCAACGACTCCACAGATCTTCCGTTCGAACTATGTTTCTTTGAATGCAACATAGAAGACAACTCATTACTTTTATCGACTTTAAACATTTCTATAAATGTTCGAATTTATTTCACCACAAAATTAATTTAAAATTTTTTAGAACGCGCGCTGCACGTCTCTTGGCCACTTAGAACCCAATTCATAATTGAAACATTTATTCGCGCCTTTTACAAAAATTAATAGTTCACAATAAAAAAAATATTAAGAAAAACGCGCAAATAATATTACCAAAACACTAATGAACTTAATCATTATGTCTCTTTTGAAAAATTTCTTTAAACGTAATCATGGAAAAATCAAAAGTCTTATAAGAACCTTATTAACTTAAACATAAATAATAATAAAAAAATAATAATAATATAAACATATTTTTTTAGATATAATGTAGAGGCCGACAGCATTGTATAAATACTATTGTGACCTAGACAGTTTCATGATAAAAATTTGCTTGTCATCTGTAACCTAGTCCATTATTCACAACTTTGTCTACAGAAGAAAATAGTAATATTTATATTTGTTAAAATGGCTTTGGCGGAAATAGCTGGTATTGCAAACGCACCATTCTTAAAAGAAAGAAATAATAAAATGCGGTTCTCAAGTCAAACATATAACCTTGAGAACCCTTACTGCTTGTTGGCACCGCCGTCTAATGGGGTGAGTTCTCTGGCCGCAATAGTAAATTAAGGAATTTAACGTGATTTATCTTTCTAGTTGGTGGATATAAGATCTATGCAGGCCGCTGGATCACAAAGCGGTATAAAAATTGATTACGACCACGGCACAACAACTTTGGGATTCAAGTACAAAGGTGGCGTTATATTGGCCGTTGATTCTCGTGCGACTGGTGGTCAGTTTATTGGTTCTCAAGAAATGAAGAAAATCGTGGAAATCAACAAATATTTGTTGGGTACATTAGCTGGTGGTGCTGCTGATTGTGTATATTGGGATCGTGTTCTTGCAAAGGAATGTCGTCTACATGAACTGCGGAACAAAAAGCATATTTCTGTGGCAGCTGCAAGTAAAATCATGGCGAATATTGCTCATGAGTATAAGGGCATGGGTTTGAGCATGGGTATGATGCTAGCTGGTTATGATGATAAAGGTGCTGGTCTATACTATGTTGATTCGGAAGGATCTCGATCACCAGGAAATATATTTTCCGTGGGAAGTGGTTCAATTTATGCGTATGGTGTACTTGATTCTGGATACAAATATGACTTGGAAGATCAAGAAGCCTATGAATTAGGTCAACGTGCTATATATCACGCAACATTCAGAGATGCTTATTCCGGTGGTATTATTCGAGTATACCACTTAAAAAAAGATGGTTGGATAAAAATATCGGAGCGCGATTGCAAAGATCTTCACTATAGATACCAAGAAGAAGAAAAATAATATTTTTTTAATCACATCATTAAAATCATGAATTTTGCAGTAATATGAGTAATGTAGTTATGTTTAAATAAAGTTTGACTAATAAATATGGTTGAAAGCTTTAATAAATTTGATTGTACAATTATAGTTGCATCTGTCCAAAATCACCTGACGGCCACCTACAGAGTAACAGTTTAATTACCCAACTATTTGAGTATTAGTTCATGGCACCAACATTATTTAATTTTGGAATATAATTTTAATTAAATTATTTGAATTATGATAGGATAGAAGAAACCACCCAATTAATACTTTCTAATCCATAGAAAAAAAACTTTGTTTTTGTTTTTGTAAATTTTTAAAATTATTTGGCTAAAAAGATTTCCCGTTTATATGTTTAGTATGGCATCACTTTTATTTTTTAACATGCAACCCTTTTGTTATTGTGTAAATAAATCGAAATAAATAAAAATTTGAATGTTGCATTAAAGTGATTTCTACACAATTTAACATAAAATAAGTGTAATTCAGTGAAGTTTTATTGAATAACAGTGAATGGTATAATTGTAAAATAAATTTTAAAAGAAAATAACCATGAATACTATTTACGAACTTTATTGTGAAACTTAATAAGATAAGCCAGGAGAAGTATGTAATATTACTCAGGAGGGCCATTATAGACCATACATCTACATAATCGCTCATCCTGAATTTCCATTTTAAATCGAAAGCAAAACATTAAAATAATGTCCAAAGTCGACTTGGAGTCATCCAAAAACTATTCACAGCTTTTAAGCAATCATCACAGCCTAAGAAATCACAGCCCAGGAGGTAGTTCTAACAATGTAATTGAAGGCGATGCCAGAAATAGTATAAATGCAATGATTTTTACATGGTTTCGGTTCCATCGGGTCTATAAACTACTGTTGCTAATATTGTTCGTATTGGTACTATGGCCACTCTTCGCGCATTACAGTTTAATAAATGTAAGTTCATTAATACCATTATTGCATTTTATCAGATAAAAAACATATACATTATAATTTTTAGCACCCTATCAACGATGTTCCGTCTGCTGATGTCCATCGCAGCCGACCTCTTTTGGATGCGTATGAGGACTTTAGTTCGATGCGTGCTAGCGATTTAAAAATGCGTATAGAAGAAATGCTGCATATAAAAGTAAGAAAACGTATTATATTTAACATAAATTTGTAAAATGAATTAAGTTCTTTACCCTAATATATGCATGTTTTCAAAAGAGTACAGTTTCAGTAGAATTACGGGAACTTGAATCTCGTCGACAAAAGCTTCAATCAGACATAGGAAAATATAACCAAAAAATTGAAGAATTAAAGCAAGATTTATTGCGTGAACAAACCGAGCTAGAAAGGTTAAAAATATCTGTTGAACAAGCGCAAGTAGCTCAGCGAGAAGCAATTCAACGCAACACTCCCGATTTGGCTCTACCACGAACTTTATACCCCAATATATTGCCACGAAAACTGCCAGCCATAACATCAGACGCAGGATTGTCCTGCGAAATGTACAACTGTTTCGACTACTCCCGTTGTAGTTTAACATCAGGATTTCCTGTATATTTGTATGATCCTGACTTAAATAATATATTGCGGACTGGTTACGACATAGACGGATTTCTGAAAACAACAATTAAACAAACACTTGGCTATAATGCTCATATTGTGCATGATCCTAAAATGGCTTGCATATTTCTAGTGCTCGTTGGTGAGGCTATGCTGGAAAATGATTTAATGAAGAACAATCGATATGCAGCCGAAGAAGAAGAACGCAAAAACTATTCAAAGTCACCTTTAATGGAGATTCCCATCGATATTGAGAAACTTTTCCAGTTGCCATATTGGGGAGGTGATGGTCGCAATCACGTTTTGTTAAATCTAGCTCGACGCGATTTACATTCACCACGAACCAACGCTTTTCTTAATCAAAATACTATGCGGGCCATTGTAGTGCAATCATCATTTGAACGACTACAATTCCGCCCTAGTTATGATCTAATAGTACCACCGATTCTTGGACCACCAGGGGGTGATGTTTGGCAGGAATGTGCCCCGATGATTCCAGCACGACGTACTTATCTTTTATCTTTTCAAGGAGAATTGCGTCCAATTGATAGAAAATTGCAATTACATCCATTAGATGATTTTATTTTAGATCATCTTACTGACATGTCCAAAGGTTCCACTCAAGACAAATTCTTATTGCAATTTCATTGTGTACCAGCCACTGAACAATCAGACGAACTGGCTTTTACGGATTGGGCACTTTGTGGTACTGACTCATCCCGCAAAGCAGTATTAAAAGAATCAACTTTCGTATTAATCCTTCCGCCATTGGAAAAAAGAATTAGCTCAACTCTGATGTTAGCTCGACTTTATGAAGCTCTTAGATCTGGTGCCATTCCTGTAATACTTGGAGCTGACGAAGTCCGCTTACCTTATGCTGAAACAATCGATTGGCGACGTTTAACCATTTTGCTCCCAAAAGCTCGTATTACCGAACTGCATTTTTTGTTACGTGCTATGCAAGATGTTGACCTAGTTCAAATGCGGCGCCAAGGCAGGCAGATTTGGGAGAGATACTTAAGCTCGGTGCAAGCAACCGTCGATACAATAATAGCTAGCCTACGAGATCGTCTAGGTATACCACCACGTCCGGTCCTTCCTATTGTCGCGCAGAGTGTATTCAACAGTACATTTATTCCACTTAAATCTGATCCCCCCGTAGGATTAGATACGGAGCCGGAGGAATCATTAGGACCTATAGAACCACCATATCCGAGTCCTGCATTCCGACGTAATTACACAATTTTGCGTATGCAATCTGGTGAGGCATGGAACCTATGGGTAAGAGAATAAGAATAAGGTTTTTTTCTGAATGTTTCATTTTATTTTTAATTATAGGTTGACCCTTTTTACATGTATCCACAATTACCCTTTGATCCAGTTTTGCCCGCTGAAGCTAAATTCCTTGGGTCCCACATGGGTTTCCGACCCATTGGAAAAGGCAGCGGTGGTGCAGGCAAGGAGTTCAGTGAAGCTCTTGGAGGCAACTATCCACGTGAACAATTTACTATTGTCATACTTACATATGAACGCGAACAAGTTCTTATGGACTCTCTTGGTCGCCTTTACGGTCTGCCTTATTTGCACAAGGTAGTGGTAGTGTGGAATTCCCCAAAACCTCCACTTGATGACTTGCGTTGGCCCGATATTGGAGTACCAGTTGCGGTGGTACGTGCACCAAGAAATTCCTTGAACAACCGTTTTCTACCTTTCGACGTTATTGAAACAGAGGCGATTCTCTCTGTTGATGATGATGCTCATTTACGTCATGATGAAATATTATTTGGTTTCAGAGTTTGGCGAGAGCATCGCGATCGCGTTGTAGGATTTCCAGGTCGATTTCTTGCATGGGATTTGAACTCAAATCGGAATTGGAACTATAATTCTAACTACAGTTGCGAACTAAGCATGGTGTTAACGGGCGCCGCCTTTATACATAAATATTATATGTATCTTTACACCTACCATTTGCCTCAGGCTATACGCGATAAAGTGGATGAATACATGAATTGTGAAGATATAGCTATGAATTTCTTAGTTTCGCATATAACCCGCAAACCGCCTGTAAAAGTAACATCAAGGTGGACATTTCGATGCCCAGGCTGTCCAGTATCGCTCAGCGAGGACGATACACACTTTCAAGAACGACACAAATGTATAAATTTTTTTGCACAGGTGCGTAATAAAAAACATCTTTAAAATAGGCAGATGTAAATCATATTTTAACAACTATTAAATTTAATAATTTTTTTTCCTAGGTCTTCGGCTATACACCATTATTAAATACTCAATACCGCGCTGATTCAATACTCTTTAAAACACGAATACCGCACGACAAACAAAAGTGCTTTAAATATATCTAAAATACATAATGAATTTCTTGACAAGGTTGGATATGCACAAACTATATTACGAAATCTACTCTACACATAGATATATTGATGAACGGTTAATGATTTTACAATGTTTTTATAATACGACTCATTAAAATACATGTAACATCTAACGAGATTAAAATAAACAAATAATATATGTATATATTATAATATTTTTGTTGTGCAACGTTACGAATTACTTAGCTCATTCCGGACTAGATAACCGATAAAACAACAACAACTTAACTAATTCCCCTTCTCCAAATTATATTAAAATGTTTTTGAATTGATTGAGAATAAAAACCAGTTAGTTAAGTTATTTAAGTAATTTCATATAGTTTTGTTTTCTAAAAATGTGCAATTGTTATAAGTTTACACTTTTTTTTAAATCTATATATACATATGTGTATATATATTTCAACCAATAATGTATCAAAAAAAATATTATTTCAGTTTAAAAAAAGTTGAATTACAGTATATTGACATATTTATTTTCTCTCATTATTGGTTACCCTATAAATTTTATTGTAATACAATGTATGTTTTTAATAGCAATTTAGCATTTTTTTTGCTTCTAGTTTGTAAATCGTTATCCCTTACGTTATATATACACTTGAGATTGTAAGCCTAGATCAAACTATTGCCTTTAATAGCAATTTCGCATTAATTTATGTTGCATATTTTATTTTTTAACAAAATCATTAACATCTAATATTCTTATTAGGTTATGTTATGTATACAGTGGATTTAATGTAGTATATTCATCATGTATATCTCTACTGCTTTATTCATTAAGTTTTATACCTAAAATACTTTCAGTTCAATTGATAAATATTTTAAAATTCGCAAAGCATGTATCTGTTAAAACTCAACGCATTAATAACGCGTACAATAAGGTTTTATTAAAAGGAGCTGATGGCGACCTCCTGATTGCTTGACTACTCAGTTCCCACGATAAGCCGGGACAAATATACATGCTTTGGGATTGTAAGAGGCCTATGCTTAAATAAATGGCGAAGTATTTATTTTGAATTAAGGCAAATTAACCCATATGGATATTATTTATACATTCATCTTGTTCCAAATTTTAATATCTTTTATACAATTTTTTTATAATAATTTACAAACACTTGAATTCAACAGAAACGTTTGTTATCACCTCTCCGCCACCGATTTTGTAGCTCTTTACAATCGCTGGAAATACACTGAAATCAAATTTTGTAATCTTACATAATGCCTTGCTTTTAAAATAGTTATTTTCACTAGCGAGAATTCAGTTTATTAAATTGGTTAGTTTTTCCTTCCACAAGTGAATCCACGAAAAAAAAAAAAAAATTAGTTCTCCTGCAGACTCAACTTCAAGGCCTGCTCAAGCATTTCTTGTTCTCGCTGCAAAGTCAATTCATATTCTTCCTGATCATTACGGCTAAGACGCAAAGCCATTGCTAAATCAGGATCCACGTATCGAAAACCGCCATCATCATCGTCTATCACTGGGGAATCAGTGGTATGTACTGCACCGCATAATGACTCCTGTAGAACTCTATTTTTATAAGGAAAAGCGAATGGGATATACGAAGCAAATAGCATTTACTCAAGACATTTACTAATAACATATATTATGTATGGATTCAAAAGCTTTTATAAACAGTAATTGATAAAATGTATATGAATGAATAAATTGATTTTACATCGTGATTCCACTTCACTAAAATTTTTAAAAATTTTGATAACATTTAAAAGGGAGATAAATGATAAGGAAATTTAATAAGCCAACTATTTAAATATTTTTTTCATGTAAGCAATATCTGTTTTAAATTGATTTGTCGGTGTTGGAGTGGTACGCCCACGATGAGGTGTAGCTGTTGGCGATATAGAATCACGCAATGCTTCAGTACTTAATAGTGTGTTTGTATGAATTTGTAAGTAATTTCTATTTGTCTTTGTGAATTCTGGAACGTTAGATGTGAAACGATTTGGCGATGCACGAATATTATTACATGATTTAAGGGGAATATGTAATCTACGTTTAGGCAAAAATTAGCAAGAGCAATGCGAAATTAGCAACATAATTTAAAAGAAATATAAATAAGAAAAAATAAACAATATTTTGATTCAACTGTATATTATACCTTTGTAACTGTTCGTCTTCATCTGGAACTCCATCGGTTCCTTGCCCACGTAATGCTTCCCATATATCCACTTTATCCGTATCCTCTGTAATATTTTGTATAGAAGCAGCTCTGTTCGTGGTTTGTACCATGCTTTGTTCAATGGCGTATTGTAACATATCATCTTCCTCCAACGGTAATTGTCGTCGTAAGTCCACATCTGAAAAGTGGGAGTATTACACAATTTCCTTCATATATTTAACTATTATACCTCTATTGGAATAATGGGTAGGTATATCAAAGCATCGGTCATCCACAATGCAGGTTATGCGATCGTCTTCGTTAATAGTCGTTACATTTTCTACAGCGCTTGTCATACCAAATACGTTGCCAAATGTAATGCACGCATTTAAGACATGGAATAGAGGTATTTCAACTTTTACAGGGAAACCCGATGGCAGCTGCATGGTAATAAAGTCTTTCAATTTGGAGACATGTGGACTCGCCATTGTTGACATCAAGTCCAATATAGGAAGAACTTGTTCTTGTAATCGCATAGGATAGTCTTCAGAAAGCCATAAATTAGCCTTAAATCTCTGAACCTATAAAATAGATACAAATTTATTTTATGAAAGTAGTGGGTGAACTAGCAATAAATGTTAAGTTTATTCGAATATAAGCCATATATTTAATCTAAGATAAAAAATCGTTTTGATGCATACCTTAGTTGTGACTTTCTTGGGACGGCCAATGTCGCATCCATTTAAATCAACATCGACAGAAAAGTATGCCTCTGGAGTAATAACGAACTTAGGTGAAGTAGTACCTGAACTACAACTAGCATTCTCCTCTCCTGTACTATTTTCAAGACATTCCTCCCGACCCAATGTTTCAACGGAGGGAGAGGGTGTCTGAAGTGAATTAAAAACATTAAAAAGTCCATTTAAAGGAATATGTTTTCGTTATCATATACTTGAAATTGAAAAAATTACTAAATAAGTTATTCTTTCACAATTAAAACTTAATTCAGATTAAAACCACTACATAAGTAAAGAAATTGCTGAAAAATGATGGTGGATATATATTAATATTACCCGATCTTTGGAATTTATTCCTTCATTAGAGCGTGTACTGGAAACTTCATCATCAGCAATACCTAAAAAGCTATGCAATGGCGTGCGCGCACATTTATTCTGTTAAAGTTTTTTAATTACTCATTACATTCTTTTAGTATTCATTGAAAATAAATAGAGGTACCTTTATTTGCTCTTCATTCAAATGGTCCATTCGGGTGCGTGTTATAAACTCAACATTACTCGCACCATACACTTTGCAATTATATCCGTTTACCATCTCGGACTTTTCACTACGCCAGCCCCAAATCCCTGATTTATTGCGTTCAAAGCTTATCTTATCCATTTCAATGTTATTCGTAATAACAGGCGCATTTAACCTAGCACGGACAGCTCCAATTGGGGGTGGAATTGCCACAATATCTCCTATGTCACTATTCATTTGTTCTTCCATGACTTCATGAGTGTCATGATCGATTTCAATCATTACGGCAGAGTCTTCTACATGTAAAAAAGGAATACAAGTGTTTAATTTTAATAATTTTTAAATTCATATATTAGAAAGTAAAATAAATAATAGATAAACTTATGCGAAATAATACACATTTTTATAACAATTTATTTCCTTCAAATTCAAAAATGTATTTCGTGAACTGTACCATTATAGTAAGAATTGTTTTTATACCTATAACCTTAATGTGCCCTCTGTATTTGATTTGACTTTTTTGATGCAATAAATAATAATAATTTTAACTTACTTGCTCCTTTGAAAATATAGGAGCGATTCCCTCGTTGCCAAGTATTGTTATCAAAGCCGAGCAATGTGGTATCGATTCGGACATTCGCGCCACGTTTATAAACTTTGTAGGTGTCACTAGGACAAAGACGAGACATTAGGGGTACTGCAATGTTTGATTAAGTAGTAAACGGAAGTTTAATTTGAGCTTTTCAAAAACATAAATTAATTACAGCTTACCCCAAGATGTAAATTCCCATTTCATTTCAATGTAGAAATCAGGAGCGTCTAATAAGTGCTGCAGCAGTTTTGGTACATGCGTTACCCGTTGAACATGACGTTGCAAATCGCGGACTTCTATGATAGCCGTCAATATAGCTTCATCTCCTGAACAAACGGCTTCTTGTACAACTAGCAAAGAACAGTTTATCAAGTATTATTTCATCATGAGATTTTAAACTCTCTTACCTGACCATCCCTCATGTTCAAAGCTGGCGTTACATTTTGCTGCTAAAAGGCACTTCACACATTGTAAATGTGATAATTTTACCGCTAACATTAAAGGTGTCCTCCCACGATTATCGACTTTTTCTTTGTCGATCTTTTAAAGAAAAGAAGAATATTGTTTGAGAACTTATTACAGAACGAAATTACAAACATATTTATTATTTAAATCCAAATATTTATTAAAGCTAAAGAATGTTAGACCCGCCTTGGTCCTTCAGAATTGAGAAATTGATAATATCCGATATGATCCTTGTACTTAAAGAAAACTTATTTTCCCTTAAAAAAAAATTTAAAGGGTTTTTATAGACTTTATTAAGTTATTATGTGTTTAAACAATGCATTCTTTGAAACCACTATTAATCTACGTCGTTATAAACGACGAAAGAGATCCCCTTCTATTAAGAAATGTAAATGTAAATTTTGAATATTTCCTCTAATTAAATTAGCATATTGATGTAATTTGGCATATCACCGGGTAGCAGAGCCCCCCTTTTAAGGTGATTTGAGACAATAAATCTTTGGCTATTCAAAACCATACATGTTGGAAATTAAAATTCTTACTGAATATATAATCCCACTAGTACTCTGTTTTTATTGTCATAGACACCATCACTAATCTTTATTTCGAATCATCTTCATTATCGTCATTCACTTCCTCACCGTTTCCGTTTTCAACACCCGTTTTAACTCATCTACGTTGTTGATCCACACCAGCCAGTGCAGGGGAAATTCATTTTGAATATCCTCCAATGTTTTCATGACTAGAAGCAAATTAGTTCACCTTCTGGACTATATGTTTCCAATACGGACTCTTGTGTTTATTATTCCTCTGGTAAATCAGAAAAAGTTAATTTCTTTACTACTCTATATTTGTCAATTGATAATGCATTCTTCGCTGTACTGACCGTCTGTCAATAAGTAAAATTGTAAATTCTGCGAAAGAGACAACTATAAACGTAAAGACGACCTATGCATTCACAATATACCTTTCTGAAAGACCACAGGGCGTATTGCCACACTCAAAAAGATACATCTGTAAAGCTAATTTGTCACATATGTGCAAGACATGTGTACAAGTTCGTCCTCACCATCTGTCATCAATAATGATAGAGTACATTCTTGATCTGTCATATATGTCTACTACCAACGAGATATCCTTGGACGGACGGTAAACAACATGAATATATGTGTATCAGGAAAGTTAATGGACGTTAATTTCTAAAGAGTTTTGTTTCTATAAGTTTCATAAGGCTGAGTTGACAAAACTATTCGAATCTATTTTATACGTGTGATCGTTCATCCTTTTCTTATTAGCCATTATTCACAATTCTCTTTTTATGTATGTAGGTATATATAATGCAATGGAATATACCTTGGATAATTACTATTAAAGTACAATCATAAGTACAAAAACAACGTTGTGTTTATCTCACAATGTCAAAATCAGCTGATTTGCTTTGCTTTCATGATTAAAAAAATATGCTTTTAAACAGTAGAACAACCTTTTAAATCATAGGAGACGATATACCCATTAGGTTAAATGTAAAATTCCTTTGTTTGTCACTAACATCTAATTAGTTTCCATAAAATTCCATCAATATATTGGATGGTGGTACGGGTAATAACGAAAGCGCAAACTTCACGCTGGTAAATGAATTAATATATGAAGAATTGCTCAACTGCATTGCTTTGATTTGCTGACATATGTACATACATACATATGTATATGGATATGTACATGTATACGCTTATGCTCCTGATATAAGTATATAGAATCAGCTTAAAGCTCAATGAAGCTTAAAATTAATATGAATGTTATCATATGAATCTAATATACTATTATAAAATGTGACGCGATTTTTGCGACTTTTGATTACAGCAGTTCTGGGTAGTGTGGCCCAGCTTCGCTTCGGATACAATAGCAGGTTAAACTCCTACTTATCCAGAATAGACCCAGACATATCTAATATATGTCCTGCATGCAATGAGTCTTCACCGATAACCTGGATAACCCTTACCATCCACCTCATATGAGGTAAGTAATATGTATGTGCAAATCTCATAACCAGGTTAAAGAATACTGATCATCAACACATAGGATATGAGAATGATGCGACAAGACACAATATGACATTTGAAAGGATATGCATGTTCAATGTTAATAATAATTAATTTTAATTATCATCGAAGAACTTTCCACAATTAAAAAATAATAATTAATGTGGTAAAACAAGTTCAGTGCATTTGCGTGAAGGTTGAAAACCCTCTTGAGTGCGTAATGCTAATTACTTTTCACAGAACATCAATTAAGCAGATAAAAACCATCCTATACTCTATTGCATAGTAATACTAAGAAAACCAAAAGCAGAGCAAGTTATATGTTAAAATAGTCGTCGCCTCTGTTATTTGCTTCTTTTCCAGTATTCCTTATATGCATGCCTTTTTTTTATATAATCATTACATCCAATTCCAATTATAACATCTAGAACAACTTTAAATATTACCTTTACACAAAAAAGTTACCATTTTCATTCAGAAGTGGCATTGTCCGACAAGGGGCAGGGGGGGTCAAAAGCTTTGTGACATCACATTTCAAAGAAAGATGTTCCTGACATCCAAATTCAGAACGAAAATGAAATGCCTGATTTAGCAGTAATAAATGATATAAAGCAGTGGGTCAAAAGTCCATGGACACAAGATGATTAAGTTTTGTATTTTTAATTAGCATAATTAAGTCGTTGTCTATGTACTTTAATATTTAAATAAATGTTGATTTTATTAAAGATTATTCAATAAATATAAGAATAAATAAAATAACCTGTTTTTTTATTTTTTGATAAATCTATAAAATTGGAAAATGTGTGTCGTCACGACAGGGGGAGGAGCTCGAAATGTGACATGGAAGGGGCGGAGGGGTTAAAAAGTCCTTAAATTCGTGTGACGTAATTTATGGATGGCCCCTAAGCACATCACATCACAGCACATCAATCATCAAAATTGGTTAGCTATTTTAAAATCATGTTTATCTAAAATTAAGAGAAACTAGGAACACATAATATCAAAATAAATTGGTTCTTTATTTTAACCATCTAATGAAAGTGTTTCAAATAATTCTTCATGAACTTAACTGCAATAACATTACAAGGTTAAGATTGCCTGTACTATGCGTAGACGCTGCAAACATATACATATATACATAATTACATAATATTTAAATATTGTTTTCTGAGCATTGACCATAAACTTTATATTTATTTTATTCAAACGTAATAATAAAATCGTTTACTTAAAAGGATAAATAAATGGTTTATATTTTTATCCACGATTTTTTTGTATTATTTGTATTATCCTAATAATAATTATTTTTGTTTCAATTGTTTTGTAGTTTTGAATTGATTGTTTACTTTTGACCTTTAGTTTCTATTGATACCAGTTTAATGTTTTTGTTGTGCAATTTAACCGATGTTTATTTCTGTACTTAACAACATTTGCGATTGTTATTAGCTCCACTTATGACTCGGGAGTGTTGCATGTCAGTGCGACGCTGACGATTGTTCCTGCCTTGGATCTCACGCACCTGATTTGCACGTAGAATGGCATTACGTCGAAGGTTTCGACGCTCGTAAATTGCTAGACTCTAAAGAATAAATAAATATAGTAAGAACGCATTGAAATATTTTATATTTTATTAATATATAATAGAAAACGAATTTGTTGACTACCCCATGGGTTTGTATGGAATTTAAGTAAATCGTATCATGTCAATTGAACACTCAGTTTGAACTAAATTTTTTAGTAATTGGGTACTCAATTTCCCTTGAAGGGTTTTCGTAAATAAAAGTGTAGCACACAACATAATAATCTTCATTTAAATTAATACCTTTATATGTTCAGTCATTATGATTTTAAAAGGTCAATTTGAATAGCAACTGTACAGTTCACATAGCAGCTACATATACATATGCTATAGCTGCCCGATATAGGCGATCGGAACAAGTATTTATTATGTTAAAATTGCCAAAAATGCAGAAAATAGCTGCTGATTTCTTCTATCACCTATTGTTTTTTGTATGAGGAATTTTGTTAAAAACAGCGATAATTATATTATTGTTATATTATTTTATTAAGCAACGAGTACCTTAAAATGTTACTGTCGATGTTTTACGGCGATATTTTGTTTTTGGAGTATCCCCTAACAATGTCCAGCAGTAATCGACAAGTAAACTGGCACTCCACTTCCCTTGGTATCGTTTCTCCAACAAAAAAATGCAAGCAAAAAACAAGAGGAGAATAACTTTCATTCACAACTTTAAGCAATGCATGCAAACGCAATGAGTGGGCGCCGTTACTTGTGCTGTACATGCATAAATAAGTTTTAAAGAAAAAAGTTGGGCATACAATTAAATTCAAAATAGAACCCCGACGTAATTATGTAATTATAATGAGTCAATATAATGAATTAAATGTTTTAGTATCCCTTAACAATGTACAGCAAAAATCGACAGGCAAACTAGCACTCCACTCGAAGAATTGACCTTTAGAGCCTCACAAAACGACGCGTATCTCAAATACTAATGAATATTTTGACGTGAAATTTAGCATAGATGTCACTAACAGTACTACCAACTTACAGAAAATAATAATTAATTAACCGATTCGAAAAACACGTGGAGTATTAATTAAAAATTCAGCTTACAGAATATTTCTAGGTGATAGAAAAATTCTGTTTTCAAATTTATCAAACTGCATTAGAAATACCTAAGAATTTTCATGTCACAAATTAAGTGTCTACTAGTGTTATTTGTATATGTATGTATATACATTAATAGGATTTAAGACATTTCCTGTTGGGTGTTACACACATTGTAGCAAACTTAATATACCTTATCGGGGTACAAAAATAATATATAATAATAACTACACACCTTTTGGCTATTCAAAGCAAATAGCTCCATTTTTAGATTAGCGGCATTACAACGGTCAACACGCGGAGTTTTGGCACTTTTTCTGATATTTGGTTCAGTTTTCTAGTTAAAAAGAAATAATTAATATTTCGTTTTATTATTATTTTAATACATCGTATTTCGAACTCACTTGTTCTAATATAGTTGTTGATGGCTTGACAAAACCAATTTCATGTGACTTTTGAGTATAGAAGTTTTCTTTTTCCTCCTGAATCTGGCTAGATTCACTTACTTCGAGATCGAATTTTACGAAGCTTTCAGACATTTTTTGAGCATTTTTAATACTGTGGTATATTGACATACTGCATGGAAATATTTGCCCATTAAAGATAGACGTTTTTAAGTTGAACTTAGAAATAACACTTATATTAAATATTTACCTTGGATGCTCAATAAGTAAATTTTCAAAAGGTGACATTTCCATGTAAATAGGACCAGTTGAGACAAAGCATGGCGGAGGTGTCATATACCACGAGTCCACCATTGTAAATAGTTTAGCACCAGAACCGTTACTGTCAATACTGACACTGCTAAGGTTGGGTTCTAAGTCTTTGCTATGGTTAGCAACGTGCAGCAGTTGAGTGTCATTATTATCAGTTAACAATCTTGTTTTGTTGGCGACATTGACGACGGATTCGCTAGGTCTATAACCTAAGTTACTTAATGGTGGTAACTGTACTGCAGTAGGTCCACTACTAGCTTCAGAAAAACCCGATGTAAGGTCAGGTTTGTGCTTTTCACAATTGTTTTGCAGCGTCTGAGAAGATTTGTTGCTAATATTATGCTGCTGCACTGTTGTAATATTTAAAATCTCTGAAATTGGTGTTGATGTTCTATTGTTATGTTCAGCTAAAATCAAATTTTCTTTTGAGTCATTTCTAAAAAAGCTATTCGGGATATCAACGTCTTGAAAAAAAAAATAATAATTTAGTATTAAATATTTTCAATGTATGAACTTTTTTATTTATCAGAGATCTATAAATACATACCGTCCTTTTGAACGAGAAGCCAATCATCATCTAAGTCAAAATCGACATCAGATAATTCAGAGGTTACAACATCTAAAATTGGTGCTGGTTCTTTAGTAACTGCCTTTGTCTTACTTAGAACAGGCTTCTTTCCTTTATTCTTTCGATTGTTGCGCTTATTATTATTACGTATTCCTTGTTGATATTCGACGTTAGTTTCAATATTTTTAGAATCCTCCTCCAAGCTTTCTTTCCGTTGTTTGTGGATAGTAAGATAACAATTTTGGGACTTATGTAATTCAGAATCTTCAATGGGTTTACAATTCGTGCCTTCTGTGGTACTTGATCCAAAGATAAATGCCGCAATACTGCTAAACATTATACAGCAATATACTTATCAATGAAGACACCAAAAGCTTAATGCCAAACGATTCGAATAACAAGTTCCTGTCACAGAAATTTTAACAGACTATCTGCTTTAATTGCAATGTTTACGCTTTTGTGGACAATTTGAGATCCTTTCCTTAAAGCTGAAAATATTGCTTTTGTCCTTTTCAGTCTTGTTGATTTGCACGAATGAGGCTTACTAAATACTATTTTTTAGCTTTTACTATGAAATGAGAAAAAATACTGCTTTATGTAACATATTGCAAAAATCGAAATCTGTTTACGTCTTTACCATGGAAGTTTTTCGCTGGATGTATTAAGAGCTTCAGTCTGTAAATACGAAATTTTTTAATTTAAAAGATACAACAAAGCTAAAATACTAATGAGACATAAAGATACTTAATAGCATAAAAAATAAATACCAATACAAATTTGCAAATGTAGTCAATGTCTTAAATCAACTAGGACACAGTAAATAATATATACTTCACATTAACAAATCAAAATGTTGTGCATGCTGACCTTGAAATAACTCAGAAATTCGTTAATTTAAAATAAATAACAAACTGTATTGACATATACATACATATGAGTTGTATATAAAATAATCAGTATTGAGACAAATATGTATGCATGTATTATTTGTATAAGTATATAAACTCATAACTGAATCGATTTGCATACAAATTTATATACATGTAGTATGTATGTACATACGAGCAGTATTTATGGGTTGTTGAATATTACTTACTATACAATATACGTCCATATAAAACTTATAAATTGTTATGTATGTATCAATATTAAGATTTTGTTATCTAATTGAAAATTACATTAGTCTCGAATAATTAAACCATTTTTAAAATAAATTGCAAAATTTTTGAGATAATCAAAAGTCCTGCAATTAATTTTGAATAAACTGCTTTAATTCAACCAATGTCAAACTCGTCTTGAGCTAATTTCAAAACGATACATTAGGTAATAGGAAAACTTTTAAGAACCTAACCTAAAATTATAAATAAAATAAAGACAAAGAAAACGTTTAAACATATAATTATTAAGAATCTCATATACTTACATACAAATCTATAGATGCACGAATTTTTTCCACATTATATATACATAAATTTTATTCGGTCTAAATAGATTTGTATATTAATATATGTATACTCATATGTGTGGGTTTATTTGTATGTAAATAAATTCATTTAAGAGTTTGAACCTATTTACCAATGATTGCTTCAAACAATGTTATTAAACACTTTTATTTACGTATTTCAAATTCAATTTCACTGTGTTTCACTGCTTGTTAATAATCGGTCAGTCACTTACTAATTCGACACAAAACTGTTTACTAAATTTAACGGTCAGAGCAAGGAGTCATTTTGGTTCAAGTCGAAAATATAATAGAATCCTATCTCACAAATCAAAAACAACTACCACCAAATAAAGTACACACAAAAAATACCTGCATAGAAAGGTGTATGTATCTAAGCAGAACATTCACAAATGTTGGATACGTATTTATGTACATACACTGTACACACATTTGTTAAGAACACAGGAACGGGTAACGGATGGTAAATAAAGAGAACTGTCGAAGTGTTACATCAACGGGATATACTATATGAAACAAGAGCGAACAGCTGATCTCTACGGAATAATATAAATAAATTAATATATGAATGCATACGCCCAGCTGATAATTGTTTACTAACATAATCACATCTGCATATGCATACATACACATGTAGGTACTTTGCTATGAAAACTTTGGCATATAAAAACATTTAGTTGAAAGATGTCTTATATGCATGCAAGAAAACACACACAACCATATTAATTCACATTGTTAGTAAGTTATTCTTTGTAGTTATTTTCAAACATTTTTTTTATATTGTTACATTAGGCCTTCAACGCTCGCCGTCCAAATTTTCTGTTTTCCTTTATGTACATATAGTATTTTGTTTAGTATAAAATGGAATAAATGCATCCATATGAGTGTATATTAATATAAATTATTAACTTTGTGCGCAATTTGCGCGAACTTTGAGCTCTTATGACGAAAATTATTCCTTTTTATATGAATCAACCCAAAAACAAGTTGCGGGGCATAATTTGACGATATCGACATTGACTTCTACATTCACCTCTAGACGTTTTAAAATGAAATAACTTCAATAAAATTTATTTAACACATCTCTTTTTAAAAGTTAACTAAATTTAATAGCTTTGTTCCACAAACCATACGTTTATATGTAAGCACACCCGCAAAATTATCACTCTATATCATATATTTACTAAATATTAAACTATTATCCAAATAATGAGAAATTATAGAACTTTTTCTTGAAGCGTAAGTAAAATCGTTTTAAATTTGAGAAACGAAAGCAAAGACGAAAAACGATTTGCTTTCCCATCTGTCACAGCCATTTAAAGATGCCACATATTCGAATAAAATATGAATAATTATTTCTTTGCAAATGTTCAGGAGAGCGGCTTTTCCAAAAACATGCACCAATTTTCACGGGAAATGTCTTAAATTCTTGTTTTTAATTCTACTTTACGAATAAATATGGCGCACGCTTTTAAAACAATATTTTTTTGCTTTTACTTCCAAATTCCATCTTTCGCGATGTTAAACGTTCATCTTTTACTTACACTTTTTTATAATGTTAAAAATATACTTCCAATCATTCATTTACACATTTCTATTGATGTCTTGTAGCAGTAACATCGGCGCATTTGATTATTTTTATTTATTTTTGTATAAAAAAAACTTAAAAAACCTCACAACAAAACAATTATGCCAAGATTATGTTCGAAATCATGGCATCACTGTTGTAAATTCGAATGGGGACTATTGAATTTCTATTAAAAATTGACGAACTGCCTATACTTCTCAACCGTTTTCTATTGCATTGCGTATAAAAGCTGCGCACATCGCCAAATACTAAACGTTCTTGGGAATAATTGAATTTCTATAGATAGGCTTGCAGAGTAGGTAGAATAGACAGAGGGTAGGGTGGCAGCACAAGGAACTCCAGGTTGGGATAAAACCGCAAACCTAGATTACAAATGATAAAAAAAAAATAAAGATGTAATAGTGAATATAATATAAAAATGTGATAGTGAATAAGAAGAAATAACATTAACAAATTTGGATGGGTGGGTTGAGGGGACAAAATATATACATGTATATTACACATATTAAAATATCCACAAAAAGGGAACGAGGACCTACATACATAGACGTTTTTGCGAACGCATATCCAAGCTCCTAGTGGGGCTAGAGGGGAGCTTGAGGGCTTTTCTGAAAGCCCCAGGTGTGAACTAACTCGCAAATTAGTTTTGATCCCCCCCGGCCCCATACCCCCCGAAATGTAGTTACCCCAAAGGTCAAACATGGTCCAAAACGGTACTTACCTTTGTTTTTGTGATAACTCAGCACCTGTTCAATCCTTATCAATGATTTATACCTCTAATTAATCTACAGACGTGCCGCTACATGAATCACATAGTTTCCGTTATTATTTGTTTCCGGTTTTTTTGCAAATGGCCGCCAAAAGTACATATAAATTTACCTATATTTTCGCAACCTCTTTTTCGCTTATCGCCAAGTCCCCGGTGGGGTCTCAGGGTCGAATCATATATTTCCGGAAACTGCTTGAAATTACCTATCCGGTGCAATTTATTTGATCCACCTAGGTCAAATACTTTAGCCGCTAGAGCGTTTTCAAGGTTACGAAAAACAGTGTGATTTCTTATCAATTTGTTACAAAATTTTGTGAACGCTTCATAATAGCCCCTGGTGGGGCTAGAGGGGAGCTTGAGGGCTTTTCTGAAAGCCCCAGGTGTGAACTAACTCGCAAATTAGTTTTGATCCCCCCCGGCCCCATACCCCCCGAAATGTAGTTACCCCAAAGGTCAAACATGGTCCAAAACGGTACTTACCTTTGTTTTTGTGATAACTCAGCACCTGTTCAATCCTTATCAATGATTTATACCTCTAATTAATCTACAGACGTGCCGCTACATGAATCACATAGTTTCCGTTATTATTTGTTTCCGGTTTTTTTGCAAATGGCCGCCAAAAGTACATATAAATTTACCTATATTTTCGCAACCTCTTTTTCGCTTATCGCCAAGTCCCCGGTGGGGTCTCAGGGTCGAATCATATATTTCCGGAAACTGCTTGAAATTACCTATCCGGTGCAATTTATTTGATCCACCTAGGTCAAATACTTTAGCCGCTAGAGCGTTTTCAAGGTTACGAAAAACAGTGTGATTTCTTATCAATTTGTTACAAAATTTTGTGAACGCTTCATAATAGCCCCTGGTGGGGCTAGAGGGGAGCTTGAGGGCTTTTCTGAAAGCCCCAGGTGTGAACTAACTCGCAAATTAGTTTTGATCCCCCCCGGCCCCATACCCCCCGAAATGTAGTTACCCCAAAGGTCAAACATGGTCCAAAACGGTACTTACCTTTGTTTTTGTGATAACTCAGCACCTGTTCAATCCTTATCAATGATTTATACCTCTAATTAATCTACAGACGTGCCGCTACATGAATCACATAGTTTCCGTTATTATTTGTTTCCGGTTTTTTTGCAAATGGCCGCCAAAAGTACATATAAATTTACCTATATTTTCGCAACCTCTTTTTCGCTTATCGCCAAGTCCCCGGTGGGGTCTCAGGGTCGAATCATATATTTCCGGAAACTGCTTGAAATTACCTATCCGGTGCAATTTATTTGATCCACCTAGGTCAAATACTTTAGCCGCTAGAGCGTTTTCAAGGTTACGAAAAACAGTGTGATTTCTTATCAATTTGTTACAAAATTTTGTGAACGCTTCATAATAGCCCCTGGTGGGGCTAGAGGGGAGCTTGAGGGCTTTTCTGAAAGCCCCAGGTGTGAACTAACTCGCAAATTAGTTTTGATCCCCCCCGGCCCCATACCCCCCGAAATGTAGTTACCCCAAAGGTCAAACATGGTCCAAAACGGTACTTACCTTTGTTTTTGTGATAACTCAGCACCTGTTCAATCCTTATCAATGATTTATACCTCTAATTAATCTACAGACGTGCCGCTACATGAATCACATAGTTTCCGTTATTATTTGTTTCCGGTTTTTTTGCAAATGGCCGCCAAAAGTACATATAAATTTACCTATATTTTCGCAACCTCTTTTTCGCTTATCGCCAAGTCCCCGGTGGGGTCTCAGGGTCGAATCATATATTTCCGGAAACTGCTTGAAATTACCTATCCGGTGCAATTTATTTGATCCACCTAGGTCAAATACTTTAGCCGCTAGAGCGTTTTCAAGGTTACGAAAAACAGTGTGATTTCTTATCAATTTGTTACAAAATTTTGTGAACGCTTCATAATAGCCCCTGGTGGGGCTAGAGGGGAGCTTGAGGGCTTTTCTGAAAGCCCCAGGTGTGAACTAACTCGCAAATTAGTTTTGATCCCCCCCGGCCCCATACCCCCCGAAATGTAGTTACCCCAAAGGTCAAACATGGTCCAAAACGGTACTTACCTTTGTTTTTGTGATAACTCAGCACCTGTTCAATCCTTATCAATGATTTATACCTCTAATTAATCTACAGACGTGCCGCTACATGAATCACATAGTTTCCGTTATTATTTGTTTCCGGTTTTTTTGCAAATGGCCGCCAAAAGTACATATAAATTTACCTATATTTTCGCAACCTCTTTTTCGCTTATCGCCAAGTCCCCGGTGGGGTCTCAGGGTCGAATCATATATTTCCGGAAACTGCTTGAAATTACCTATCCGGTGCAATTTATTTGATCCACCTAGGTCAAATACTTTAGCCGCTAGAGCGTTTTCAAGGTTACGAAAAACAGTGTGATTTCTTATCAATTTGTTACAAAATTTTGTGAACGCTTCATAATAGCCCCTGGTGGGGCTAGAGGGGAGCTTGAGGGCTTTTCTGAAAGCCCCAGGTGTGAACTAACTCGCAAATTAGTTTTGATCCCCCCCGGCCCCATACCCCCCGAAATGTAGTTACCCCAAAGGTCAAACATGGTCCAAAACGGTACTTACCTTTGTTTTTGTGATAACTCAGCACCTGTTCAATCCTTATCAATGATTTATACCTCTAATTAATCTACAGACGTGCCGCTACATGAATCACATAGTTTCCGTTATTATTTGTTTCCGGTTTTTTTGCAAATGGCCGCCAAAAGTACATATAAATTTACCTATATTTTCGCAACCTCTTTTTCGCTTATCGCCAAGTCCCCGGTGGGGTCTCAGGGTCGAATCATATATTTCCGGAAACTGCTTGAAATTACCTATCCGGTGCAATTTATTTGATCCACCTAGGTCAAATACTTTAGCCGCTAGAGCGTTTTCAAGGTTACGAAAAACAGTGTGATTTCTTATCAATTTGTTACAAAATTTTGTGAACGCTTCATAATAGCCCCTGGTGGGGCTAGAGGGGAGCTTGAGGGCTTTTCTGAAAGCCCCAGGTGTGAACTAACTCGCAAATTAGTTTTGATCCCCCCCGGCCCCATACCCCCCGAAATGTAGTTACCCCAAAGGTCAAACATGGTCCAAAACGGTACTTACCTTTGTTTTTGTGATAACTCAGCACCTGTTCAATCCTTATCAATGATTTATACCTCTAATTAATCTACAGACGTGCCGCTACATGAATCACATAGTTTCCGTTATTATTTGTTTCCGGTTTTTTTGCAAATGGCCGCCAAAAGTACATATAAATTTACCTATATTTTCGCAACCTCTTTTTCGCTTATCGCCAAGTCCCCGGTGGGGTCTCAGGGTCGAATCATATATTTCCGGAAACTGCTTGAAATTACCTATCCGGTGCAATTTATTTGATCCACCTAGGTCAAATACTTTAGCCGCTAGAGCGTTTTCAAGGTTACGAAAAACAGTGTGATTTCTTATCAATTTGTTACAAAATTTTGTGAACGCTTCATAATAGCCCCTGGTGGGGCTAGAGGGGAGCTTGAGGGCTTTTCTGAAAGCCCCAGGTGTGAACTAACTCGCAAATTAGTTTTGATCCCCCCCGGCCCCATACCCCCCGAAATGTAGTTACCCCAAAGGTCAAACATGGTCCAAAACGGTACTTACCTTTGTTTTTGTGATAACTCAGCACCTGTTCAATCCTTATCAATGATTTATACCTCTAATTAATCTACAGACGTGCCGCTACATGAATCACATAGTTTCCGTTATTATTTGTTTCCGGTTTTTTTGCAAATGGCCGCCAAAAGTACATATAAATTTACCTATATTTTCGCAACCTCTTTTTCGCTTATCGCCAAGTCCCCGGTGGGGTCTCAGGGTCGAATCATATATTTCCGGAAACTGCTTGAAATTACCTATCCGGTGCAATTTATTTGATCCACCTAGGTCAAATACTTTAGCCGCTAGAGCGTTTTCAAGGTTACGAAAAACAGTGTGATTTCTTATCAATTTGTTACAAAATTTTGTGAACGCTTCATAATAGCCCCTGGTGGGGCTAGAGGGGAGCTTGAGGGCTTTTCTGAAAGCCCCAGGTGTGAACTAACTCGCAAATTAGTTTTGATCCCCCCCGGCCCCATACCCCCCGAAATGTAGTTACCCCAAAGGTCAAACATGGTCCAAAACGGTACTTACCTTTGTTTTTGTGATAACTCAGCACCTGTTCAATCCTTATCAATGATTTATACCTCTAATTAATCTACAGACGTGCCGCTACATGAATCACATAGTTTCCGTTATTATTTGTTTCCGGTTTTTTTGCAAATGGCCGCCAAAAGTACATATAAATTTACCTATATTTTCGCAACCTCTTTTTCGCTTATCGCCAAGTCCCCGGTGGGGTCTCAGGGTCGAATCATATATTTCCGGAAACTGCTTGAAATTACCTATCCGGTGCAATTTATTTGATCCACCTAGGTCAAATACTTTAGCCGCTAGAGCGTTTTCAAGGTTACGAAAAACAGTGTGATTTCTTATCAATTTGTTACAAAATTTTGTGAACGCTTCATAATAGCCCCTGGTGGGGCTAGAGGGGAGCTTGAGGGCTTTTCTGAAAGCCCCAGGTGTGAACTAACTCGCAAATTAGTTTTGATCCCCCCCGGCCCCATACCCCCCGAAATGTAGTTACCCCAAAGGTCAAACATGGTCCAAAACGGTACTTACCTTTGTTTTTGTGATAACTCAGCACCTGTTCAATCCTTATCAATGATTTATACCTCTAATTAATCTACAGACGTGCCGCTACATGAATCACATAGTTTCCGTTATTATTTGTTTCCGGTTTTTTTGCAAATGGCCGCCAAAAGTACATATAAATTTACCTATATTTTCGCAACCTCTTTTTCGCTTATCGCCAAGTCCCCGGTGGGGTCTCAGGGTCGAATCATATATTTCCGGAAACTGCTTGAAATTACCTATCCGGTGCAATTTATTTGATCCACCTAGGTCAAATACTTTAGCCGCTAGAGCGTTTTCAAGGTTACGAAAAACAGTGTGATTTCTTATCAATTTGTTACAAAATTTTGTGAACGCTTCATAATAGCCCCTGGTGGGGCTAGAGGGGAGCTTGAGGGCTTTTCTGAAAGCCCCAGGTGTGAACTAACTCGCAAATTAGTTTTGATCCCCCCCGGCCCCATACCCCCCGAAATGTAGTTACCCCAAAGGTCAAACATGGTCCAAAACGGTACTTACCTTTGTTTTTGTGATAACTCAGCACCTGTTCAATCCTTATCAATGATTTATACCTCTAATTAATCTACAGACGTGCCGCTACATGAATCACATAGTTTCCGTTATTATTTGTTTCCGGTTTTTTTGCAAATGGCCGCCAAAAGTACATATAAATTTACCTATATTTTCGCAACCTCTTTTTCGCTTATCGCCAAGTCCCCGGTGGGGTCTCAGGGTCGAATCATATATTTCCGGAAACTGCTTGAAATTACCTATCCGGTGCAATTTATTTGATCCACCTAGGTCAAATACTTTAGCCGCTAGAGCGTTTTCAAGGTTACGAAAAACAGTGTGATTTCTTATCAATTTGTTACAAAATTTTGTGAACGCTTCATAATAGCCCCTGGTGGGGCTAGAGGGGAGCTTGAGGGCTTTTCTGAAAGCCCCAGGTGTGAACTAACTCGCAAATTAGTTTTGATCCCCCCCGGCCCCATACCCCCCGAAATGTAGTTACCCCAAAGGTCAAACATGGTCCAAAACGGTACTTACCTTTGTTTTTGTGATAACTCAGCACCTGTTCAATCCTTATCAATGATTTATACCTCTAATTAATCTACAGACGTGCCGCTACATGAATCACATAGTTTCCGTTATTATTTGTTTCCGGTTTTTTTGCAAATGGCCGCCAAAAGTACATATAAATTTACCTATATTTTCGCAACCTCTTTTTCGCTTATCGCCAAGTCCCCGGTGGGGTCTCAGGGTCGAATCATATATTTCCGGAAACTGCTTGAAATTACCTATCCGGTGCAATTTATTTGATCCACCTAGGTCAAATACTTTAGCCGCTAGAGCGTTTTCAAGGTTACGAAAAACAGTGTGATTTCTTATCAATTTGTTACAAAATTTTGTGAACGCTTCATAATAGCCCCTGGTGGGGCTAGAGGGGAGCTTGAGGGCTTTTCTGAAAGCCCCAGGTGTGAACTAACTCGCAAATTAGTTTTGATCCCCCCCGGCCCCATACCCCCCGAAATGTAGTTACCCCAAAGGTCAAACATGGTCCAAAACGGTACTTACCTTTGTTTTTGTGATAACTCAGCACCTGTTCAATCCTTATCAATGATTTATACCTCTAATTAATCTACAGACGTGCCGCTACATGAATCACATAGTTTCCGTTATTATTTGTTTCCGGTTTTTTTGCAAATGGCCGCCAAAAGTACATATAAATTTACCTATATTTTCGCAACCTCTTTTTCGCTTATCGCCAAGTCCCCGGTGGGGTCTCAGGGTCGAATCATATATTTCCGGAAACTGCTTGAAATTACCTATCCGGTGCAATTTATTTGATCCACCTAGGTCAAATACTTTAGCCGCTAGAGCGTTTTCAAGGTTACGAAAAACAGTGTGATTTCTTATCAATTTGTTACAAAATTTTGTGAACGCTTCATAATAGCCCCTGGTGGGGCTAGAGGGGAGCTTGAGGGCTTTTCTGAAAGCCCCAGGTGTGAACTAACTCGCAAATTAGTTTTGATCCCCCCCGGCCCCATACCCCCCGAAATGTAGTTACCCCAAAGGTCAAACATGGTCCAAAACGGTACTTACCTTTGTTTTTGTGATAACTCAGCACCTGTTCAATCCTTATCAATGATTTATACCTCTAATTAATCTACAGACGTGCCGCTACATGAATCACATAGTTTCCGTTATTATTTGTTTCCGGTTTTTTTGCAAATGGCCGCCAAAAGTACATATAAATTTACCTATATTTTCGCAACCTCTTTTTCGCTTATCGCCAAGTCCCCGGTGGGGTCTCAGGGTCGAATCATATATTTCCGGAAACTGCTTGAAATTACCTATCCGGTGCAATTTATTTGATCCACCTAGGTCAAATACTTTAGCCGCTAGAGCGTTTTCAAGGTTACGAAAAACAGTGTGATTTCTTATCAATTTGTTACAAAATTTTGTGAACGCTTCATAATAGCCCCTGGTGGGGCTAGAGGGGAGCTTGAGGGCTTTTCTGAAAGCCCCAGGTGTGAACTAACTCGCAAATTAGTTTTGATCCCCCCCGGCCCCATACCCCCCGAAATGTAGTTACCCCAAAGGTCAAACATGGTCCAAAACGGTACTTACCTTTGTTTTTGTGATAACTCAGCACCTGTTCAATCCTTATCAATGATTTATACCTCTAATTAATCTACAGACGTGCCGCTACATGAATCACATAGTTTCCGTTATTATTTGTTTCCGGTTTTTTTGCAAATGGCCGCCAAAAGTACATATAAATTTACCTATATTTTCGCAACCTCTTTTTCGCTTATCGCCAAGTCCCCGGTGGGGTCTCAGGGTCGAATCATATATTTCCGGAAACTGCTTGAAATTACCTATCCGGTGCAATTTATTTGATCCACCTAGGTCAAATACTTTAGCCGCTAGAGCGTTTTCAAGGTTACGAAAAACAGTGTGATTTCTTATCAATTTGTTACAAAATTTTGTGAACGCTTCATAATAGCCCCTGGTGGGGCTAGAGGGGAGCTTGAGGGCTTTTCTGAAAGCCCCAGGTGTGAACTAACTCGCAAATTAGTTTTGATCCCCCCCGGCCCCATACCCCCCGAAATGTAGTTACCCCAAAGGTCAAACATGGTCCAAAACGGTACTTACCTTTGTTTTTGTGATAACTCAGCACCTGTTCAATCCTTATCAATGATTTATACCTCTAATTAATCTACAGACGTGCCGCTACATGAATCACATAGTTTCCGTTATTATTTGTTTCCGGTTTTTTTGCAAATGGCCGCCAAAAGTACATATAAATTTACCTATATTTTCGCAACCTCTTTTTCGCTTATCGCCAAGTCCCCGGTGGGGTCTCAGGGTCGAATCATATATTTCCGGAAACTGCTTGAAATTACCTATCCGGTGCAATTTATTTGATCCACCTAGGTCAAATACTTTAGCCGCTAGAGCGTTTTCAAGGTTACGAAAAACAGTGTGATTTCTTATCAATTTGTTACAAAATTTTGTGAACGCTTCATAATAGCCCCTGGTGGGGCTAGAGGGGAGCTTGAGGGCTTTTCTGAAAGCCCCAGGTGTGAACTAACTCGCAAATTAGTTTTGATCCCCCCCGGCCCCATACCCCCCGAAATGTAGTTACCCCAAAGGTCAAACATGGTCCAAAACGGTACTTACCTTTGTTTTTGTGATAACTCAGCACCTGTTCAATCCTTATCAATGATTTATACCTCTAATTAATCTACAGACGTGCCGCTACATGAATCACATAGTTTCCGTTATTATTTGTTTCCGGTTTTTTTGCAAATGGCCGCCAAAAGTACATATAAATTTACCTATATTTTCGCAACCTCTTTTTCGCTTATCGCCAAGTCCCCGGTGGGGTCTCAGGGTCGAATCATATATTTCCGGAAACTGCTTGAAATTACCTATCCGGTGCAATTTATTTGATCCACCTAGGTCAAATACTTTAGCCGCTAGAGCGTTTTCAAGGTTACGAAAAACAGTGTGATTTCTTATCAATTTGTTACAAAATTTTGTGAACGCTTCATAATAGCCCCTGGTGGGGCTAGAGGGGAGCTTGAGGGCTTTTCTGAAAGCCCCAGGTGTGAACTAACTCGCAAATTAGTTTTGATCCCCCCCGGCCCCATACCCCCCGAAATGTAGTTACCCCAAAGGTCAAACATGGTCCAAAACGGTACTTACCTTTGTTTTTGTGATAACTCAGCACCTGTTCAATCCTTATCAATGATTTATACCTCTAATTAATCTACAGACGTGCCGCTACATGAATCACATAGTTTCCGTTATTATTTGTTTCCGGTTTTTTTGCAAATGGCCGCCAAAAGTACATATAAATTTACCTATATTTTCGCAACCTCTTTTTCGCTTATCGCCAAGTCCCCGGTGGGGTCTCAGGGTCGAATCATATATTTCCGGAAACTGCTTGAAATTACCTATCCGGTGCAATTTATTTGATCCACCTAGGTCAAATACTTTAGCCGCTAGAGCGTTTTCAAGGTTACGAAAAACAGTGTGATTTCTTATCAATTTGTTACAAAATTTTGTGAACGCTTCATAATAGCCCCTGGTGGGGCTAGAGGGGAGCTTGAGGGCTTTTCTGAAAGCCCCAGGTGTGAACTAACTCGCAAATTAGTTTTGATCCCCCCCGGCCCCATACCCCCCGAAATGTAGTTACCCCAAAGGTCAAACATGGTCCAAAACGGTACTTACCTTTGTTTTTGTGATAACTCAGCACCTGTTCAATCCTTATCAATGATTTATACCTCTAATTAATCTACAGACGTGCCGCTACATGAATCACATAGTTTCCGTTATTATTTGTTTCCGGTTTTTTTGCAAATGGCCGCCAAAAGTACATATAAATTTACCTATATTTTCGCAACCTCTTTTTCGCTTATCGCCAAGTCCCCGGTGGGGGCTCAGGGTCGAATCATATATTTCCGGAAACTGCTTGAAATTACCTATCCGGTGCAATTTATTTGATCCACCTAGGTCAAATACTTTAGCCGCTAGAGCGTTTTCAAGGTTACGAAAAACAGTGTGATTTCTTATCAATTTGTTACAAAATTTTGTGAACGCTTCATAATAGCCCCTGGTGGGGCTAGAGGGGAGCTTGAGGGCTTTTCTGAAAGCCCCAGGTGTGAACTAACTCGCAAATTAGTTTTGATCCCCCCCGGCCCCATACCCCCCGAAATGTAGTTACCCCAAAGGTCAAACATGGTCCAAAACGGTACTTACCTTTGTTTTTGTGATAACTCAGCACCTGTTCAATCCTTATCAATGATTTATACCTCTAATTAATCTACAGACGTGCCGCTACATGAATCACATAGTTTCCGTTATTATTTGTTTCCGGTTTTTTTGCAAATGGCCGCCAAAAGTACATATAAATTTACCTATATTTTCGCAACCTCTTTTTCGCTTATCGCCAAGTCCCCGGTGGGGGCTCAGGGTCGAATCATATATTTCCGGAAACTGCTTGAAATTACCTATCCGGTGCAATTTATTTGATCCACCTAGGTCAAATACTTTAGCCGCTAGAGCGTTTTCAAGGTTACGAAAAACAGTGTGATTTCTTATCAATTTGTTACAAAATTTTGTGAACGCTTCATAATAGCCCCTGGTGGGGCTAGAGGGGAGCTTGAGGGCTTTTCTGAAAGCCCCAGGTGTGAACTAACTCGCAAATTAGTTTTGATCCCCCCCGGCCCCATACCCCCCGAAATGTAGTTACCCCAAAGGTCAAACATGGTCCAAAACGGTACTTACCTTTGTTTTTGTGATAACTCAGCACCTGTTCAATCCTTATCAATGATTTATACCTCTAATTAATCTACAGACGTGCCGCTACATGAATCACATAGTTTCCGTTATTATTTGTTTCCGGTTTTTTTGCAAATGGCCGCCAAAAGTACATATAAATTTACCTATATTTTCGCAACCTCTTTTTCGCTTATCGCCAAGTCCCCGGTGGGGTCTCAGGGTCGAATCATATATTTCCGGAAACTGCTTGAAATTACCTATCCGGTGCAATTTATTTGATCCACCTAGGTCAAATACTTTAGCCGCTAGAGCGTTTTCAAGGTTACGAAAAACAGTGTGATTTCTTATCAATTTGTTACAAAATTTTGTGAACGCTTCATAATAGCCCCTGGTGGGGCTAGAGGGGAGCTTGAGGGCTTTTCTGAAAGCCCCAGGTGTGAACTAACTCGCAAATTAGTTTTGATCCCCCCCGGCCCCATACCCCCCGAAATGTAGTTACCCCAAAGGTCAAACATGGTCCAAAACGGTACTTACCTTTGTTTTTGTGATAACTCAGCACCTGTTCAATCCTTATCAATGATTTATACCTCTAATTAATCTACAGACGTGCCGCTACATGAATCACATAGTTTCCGTTATTATTTGTTTCCGGTTTTTTTGCAAATGGCCGCCAAAAGTACATATAAATTTACCTATATTTTCGCAACCTCTTTTTCGCTTATCGCCAAGTCCCCGGTGGGGTCTCAGGGTCGAATCATATATTTCCGGAAACTGCTTGAAATTACCTATCCGGTGCAATTTATTTGATCCACCTAGGTCAAATACTTTAGCCGCTAGAGCGTTTTCAAGGTTACGAAAAACAGTGTGATTTCTTATCAATTTGTTACAAAATTTTGTGAACGCTTCATAATAGCCCCTGGTGGGGCTAGAGGGGAGCTTGAGGGCTTTTCTGAAAGCCCCAGGTGTGAACTAACTCGCAAATTAGTTTTGATCCCCCCCGGCCCCATACCCCCCGAAATGTAGTTACCCCAAAGGTCAAACATGGTCCAAAACGGTACTTACCTTTGTTTTTGTGATAACTCAGCACCTGTTCAATCCTTATCAATGATTTATACCTCTAATTAATCTACAGACGTGCCGCTACATGAATCACATAGTTTCCGTTATTATTTGTTTCCGGTTTTTTTGCAAATGGCCGCCAAAAGTACATATAAATTTACCTATATTTTCGCAACCTCTTTTTCGCTTATCGCCAAGTCCCCGGTGGGGGGCTCAGGGTCGAATCATATATTTCCGGAAACTGCTTGAAATTACCTATCCGGTGCAATTTATTTGATCCACCTAGGTCAAATACTTTAGCCGCTAGAGCGTTTTCAAGGTTACGAAAAACAGTGTGATTTCTTATCAATTTGTTACAAAATTTTGTGAACGCTTCATAATAGCCCCTGGTGGGGCTAGAGGGGAGCTTGAGGGCTTTTCTGAAAGCCCCAGGTGTGAACTAACTCGCAAATTAGTTTTGATCCCCCCCGGCCCCATACCCCCCGAAATGTAGTTACCCCAAAGGTCAAACATGGTCCAAAACGGTACTTACCTTTGTTTTTGTGATAACTCAGCACCTGTTCAATCCTTATCAATGATTTATACCTCTAATTAATCTACAGACGTGCCGCTACATGAATCACATAGTTTCCGTTATTATTTGTTTCCGGTTTTTTTGCAAATGGCCGCCAAAAGTACATATAAATTTACCTATATTTTCGCAACCTCTTTTTCGCTTATCGCCAAGTCCCCGGTGGGGTCTCAGGGTCGAATCATATATTTCCGGAAACTGCTTGAAATTACCTATCCGGTGCAATTTATTTGATCCACCTAGGTCAAATACTTTAGCCGCTAGAGCGTTTTCAAGGTTACGAAAAACAGTGTGATTTCTTATCAATTTGTTACAAAATTTTGTGAACGCTTCATAATAGCCCCTGGTGGGGCTAGAGGGGAGCTTGAGGGCTTTTCTGAAAGCCCCAGGTGTGAACTAACTCGCAAATTAGTTTTGATCCCCCCCGGCCCCATACCCCCCGAAATGTAGTTACCCCAAAGGTCAAACATGGTCCAAAACGGTACTTACCTTTGTTTTTGTGATAACTCAGCACCTGTTCAATCCTTATCAATGATTTATACCTCTAATTAATCTACAGACGTGCCGCTACATGAATCACATAGTTTCCGTTATTATTTGTTTCCGGTTTTTTTGCAAATGGCCGCCAAAAGTACATATAAATTTACCTATATTTTCGCAACCTCTTTTTCGCTTATCGCCAAGTCCCCGGTGGGGTCTCAGGGTCGAATCATATATTTCCGGAAACTGCTTGAAATTACCTATCCGGTGCAATTTATTTGATCCACCTAGGTCAAATACTTTAGCCGCTAGAGCGTTTTCAAGGTTACGAAAAACAGTGTGATTTCTTATCAATTTGTTACAAAATTTTGTGAACGCTTCATAATAGCCCCTGGTGGGGCTAGAGGGGAGCTTGAGGGCTTTTCTGAAAGCCCCAGGTGTGAACTAACTCGCAAATTAGTTTTGATCCCCCCCGGCCCCATACCCCCCGAAATGTAGTTACCCCAAAGGTCAAACATGGTCCAAAACGGTACTTACCTTTGTTTTTGTGATAACTCAGCACCTGTTCAATCCTTATCAATGATTTATACCTCTAATTAATCTACAGACGTGCCGCTACATGAATCACATAGTTTCCGTTATTATTTGTTTCCGGTTTTTTTGCAAATGGCCGCCAAAAGTACATATAAATTTACCTATATTTTCGCAACCTCTTTTTCGCTTATCGCCAAGTCCCCGGTGGGGTCTCAGGGTCGAATCATATATTTCCGGAAACTGCTTGAAATTACCTATCCGGTGCAATTTATTTGATCCACCTAGGTCAAATACTTTAGCCGCTAGAGCGTTTTCAAGGTTACGAAAAACAGTGTGATTTCTTATCAATTTGTTACAAAATTTTGTGAACGCTTCATAATAGCCCCTGGTGGGGCTAGAGGGGAGCTTGAGGGCTTTTCTGAAAGCCCCAGGTGTGAACTAACTCGCAAATTAGTTTTGATCCCCCCCGGCCCCATACCCCCCGAAATGTAGTTACCCCAAAGGTCAAACATGGTCCAAAACGGTACTTACCTTTGTTTTTGTGATAACTCAGCACCTGTTCAATCCTTATCAATGATTTATACCTCTAATTAATCTACAGACGTGCCGCTACATGAATCACATAGTTTCCGTTATTATTTGTTTCCGGTTTTTTTGCAAATGGCCGCCAAAAGTACATATAAATTTACCTATATTTTCGCAACCTCTTTTTCGCTTATCGCCAAGTCCCCGGTGGGGGCTCAGGGTCGAATCATATATTTCCGGAAACTGCTTGAAATTACCTATCCGGTGCAATTTATTTGATCCACCTAGGTCAAATACTTTAGCCGCTAGAGCGTTTTCAAGGTTACGAAAAACAGTGTGATTTCTTATCAATTTGTTACAAAATTTTGTGAACGCTTCATAATAGCCCCTGGTGGGGCTAGAGGGGAGCTTGAGGGCTTTTCTGAAAGCCCCAGGTGTGAACTAACTCGCAAATTAGTTTTGATCCCCCCCGGCCCCATACCCCCCGAAATGTAGTTACCCCAAAGGTCAAACATGGTCCAAAACGGTACTTACCTTTGTTTTTGTGATAACTCAGCACCTGTTCAATCCTTATCAATGATTTATACCTCTAATTAATCTACAGACGTGCCGCTACATGAATCACATAGTTTCCGTTATTATTTGTTTCCGGTTTTTTTGCAAATGGCCGCCAAAAGTACATATAAATTTACCTATATTTTCGCAACCTCTTTTTCGCTTATCGCCAAGTCCCCGGTGGGGGCTCAGGGTCGAATCATATATTTCCGGAAACTGCTTGAAATTACCTATCCGGTGCAATTTATTTGATCCACCTAGGTCAAATACTTTAGCCGCTAGAGCGTTTTCAAGGTTACGAAAAACAGTGTGATTTCTTATCAATTTGTTACAAAATTTTGTGAACGCTTCATAATAGCCCCTGGTGGGGCTAGAGGGGAGCTTGAGGGCTTTTCTGAAAGCCCCAGGTGTGAACTAACTCGCAAATTAGTTTTGATCCCCCCCGGCCCCATACCCCCCGAAATGTAGTTACCCCAAAGGTCAAACATGGTCCAAAACGGTACTTACCTTTGTTTTTGTGATAACTCAGCACCTGTTCAATCCTTATCAATGATTTATACCTCTAATTAATCTACAGACGTGCCGCTACATGAATCACATAGTTTCCGTTATTATTTGTTTCCGGTTTTTTTGCAAATGGCCGCCAAAAGTACATATAAATTTACCTATATTTTCGCAACCTCTTTTTCGCTTATCGCCAAGTCCCCGGTGGGGGCTCAGGGTCGAATCATATATTTCCGGAAACTGCTTGAAATTACCTATCCGGTGCAATTTATTTGATCCACCTAGGTCAAATACTTTAGCCGCTAGAGCGTTTTCAAGGTTACGAAAAACAGTGTGATTTCTTATCAATTTGTTACAAAATTTTGTGAACGCTTCATAATAGCCCCTGGTGGGGCTAGAGGGGAGCTTGAGGGCTTTTCTGAAAGCCCCAGGTGTGAACTAACTCGCAAATTAGTTTTGATCCCCCCCGGCCCCATACCCCCCGAAATGTAGTTACCCCAAAGGTCAAACATGGTCCAAAACGGTACTTACCTTTGTTTTTGTGATAACTCAGCACCTGTTCAATCCTTATCAATGATTTATACCTCTAATTAATCTACAGACGTGCCGCTACATGAATCACATAGTTTCCGTTATTATTTGTTTCCGGTTTTTTTGCAAATGGCCGCCAAAAGTACATATAAATTTACCTATATTTTCGCAACCTCTTTTTCGCTTATCGCCAAGTCCCCGGTGGGGGCTCAGGGTCGAATCATATATTTCCGGAAACTGCTTGAAATTACCTATCCGGTGCAATTTATTTGATCCACCTAGGTCAAATACTTTAGCCGCTAGAGCGTTTTCAAGGTTACGAAAAACAGTGTGATTTCTTATCAATTTGTTACAAAATTTTGTGAACGCTTCATAATAGCCCCTGGTGGGGCTAGAGGGGAGCTTGAGGGCTTTTCTGAAAGCCCCAGGTGTGAACTAACTCGCAAATTAGTTTTGATCCCCCCCGGCCCCATACCCCCCGAAATGTAGTTACCCCAAAGGTCAAACATGGTCCAAAACGGTACTTACCTTTGTTTTTGTGATAACTCAGCACCTGTTCAATCCTTATCAATGATTTATACCTCTAATTAATCTACAGACGTGCCGCTACATGAATCACATAGTTTCCGTTATTATTTGTTTCCGGTTTTTTTGCAAATGGCCGCCAAAAGTACATATAAATTTACCTATATTTTCGCAACCTCTTTTTCGCTTATCGCCAAGTCCCCGGTGGGGGCTCAGGGTCGAATCATATATTTCCGGAAACTGCTTGAAATTACCTATCCGGTGCAATTTATTTGATCCACCTAGGTCAAATACTTTAGCCGCTAGAGCGTTTTCAAGGTTACGAAAAACAGTGTGATTTCTTATCAATTTGTTACAAAATTTTGTGAACGCTTCATAATAGCCCCTGGTGGGGCTAGAGGGGAGCTTGAGGGCTTTTCTGAAAGCCCCAGGTGTGAACTAACTCGCAAATTAGTTTTGATCCCCCCCGGCCCCATACCCCCCGAAATGTAGTTACCCCAAAGGTCAAACATGGTCCAAAACGGTACTTACCTTTGTTTTTGTGATAACTCAGCACCTGTTCAATCCTTATCAATGATTTATACCTCTAATTAATCTACAGACGTGCCGCTACATGAATCACATAGTTTCCGTTATTATTTGTTTCCGGTTTTTTTGCAAATGGCCGCCAAAAGTACATATAAATTTACCTATATTTTCGCAACCTCTTTTTCGCTTATCGCCAAGTCCCCGGTGGGGGCTCAGGGTCGAATCATATATTTCCGGAAACTGCTTGAAATTACCTATCCGGTGCAATTTATTTGATCCACCTAGGTCAAATACTTTAGCCGCTAGAGCGTTTTCAAGGTTACGAAAAACAGTGTGATTTCTTATCAATTTGTTACAAAATTTTGTGAACGCTTCATAATAGCCCCTGGTGGGGCTAGAGGGGAGCTTGAGGGCTTTTCTGAAAGCCCCAGGTGTGAACTAACTCGCAAATTAGTTTTGATCCCCCCCGGCCCCATACCCCCCGAAATGTAGTTACCCCAAAGGTCAAACATGGTCCAAAACGGTACTTACCTTTGTTTTTGTGATAACTCAGCACCTGTTCAATCCTTATCAATGATTTATACCTCTAATTAATCTACAGACGTGCCGCTACATGAATCACATAGTTTCCGTTATTATTTGTTTCCGGTTTTTTTGCAAATGGCCGCCAAAAGTACATATAAATTTACCTATATTTTCGCAACCTCTTTTTCGCTTATCGCCAAGTCCCCGGTGGGGGCTCAGGGTCGAATCATATATTTCCGGAAACTGCTTGAAATTACCTATCCGGTGCAATTTATTTGATCCACCTAGGTCAAATACTTTAGCCGCTAGAGCGTTTTCAAGGTTACGAAAAACAGTGTGATTTCTTATCAATTTGTTACAAAATTTTGTGAACGCTTCATAATAGCCCCTGGTGGGGCTAGAGGGGAGCTTGAGGGCTTTTCTGAAAGCCCCAGGTGTGAACTAACTCGCAAATTAGTTTTGATCCCCCCCGGCCCCATACCCCCCGAAATGTAGTTACCCCAAAGGTCAAACATGGTCCAAAACGGTACTTACCTTTGTTTTTGTGATAACTCAGCACCTGTTCAATCCTTATCAATGATTTATACCTCTAATTAATCTACAGACGTGCCGCTACATGAATCACATAGTTTCCGTTATTATTTGTTTCCGGTTTTTTTGCAAATGGCCGCCAAAAGTACATATAAATTTACCTATATTTTCGCAACCTCTTTTTCGCTTATCGCCAAGTCCCCGGTGGGGTCTCAGGGTCGAATCATATATTTCCGGAAACTGCTTGAAATTACCTATCCGGTGCAATTTATTTGATCCACCTAGGTCAAATACTTTAGCCGCTAGAGCGTTTTCAAGGTTACGAAAAACAGTGTGATTTCTTATCAATTTGTTACAAAATTTTGTGAACGCTTCATAATAGCCCCTGGTGGGGCTAGAGGGGAGCTTGAGGGCTTTTCTGAAAGCCCCAGGTGTGAACTAACTCGCAAATTAGTTTTGATCCCCCCCGGCCCCATACCCCCCGAAATGTAGTTACCCCAAAGGTCAAACATGGTCCAAAACGGTACTTACCTTTGTTTTTGTGATAACTCAGCACCTGTTCAATCCTTATCAATGATTTATACCTCTAATTAATCTACAGACGTGCCGCTACATGAATCACATAGTTTCCGTTATTATTTGTTTCCGGTTTTTTTGCAAATGGCCGCCAAAAGTACATATAAATTTACCTATATTTTCGCAACCTCTTTTTCGCTTATCGCCAAGTCCCCGGTGGGGGCTCAGGGTCGAATCATATATTTCCGGAAACTGCTTGAAATTACCTATCCGGTGCAATTTATTTGATCCACCTAGGTCAAATACTTTAGCCGCTAGAGCGTTTTCAAGGTTACGAAAAACAGTGTGATTTCTTATCAATTTGTTACAAAATTTTGTGAACGCTTCATAATAGCCCCTGGTGGGGCTAGAGGGGAGCTTGAGGGCTTTTCTGAAAGCCCCAGGTGTGAACTAACTCGCAAATTAGTTTTGATCCCCCCCGGCCCCATACCCCCCGAAATGTAGTTACCCCAAAGGTCAAACATGGTCCAAAACGGTACTTACCTTTGTTTTTGTGATAACTCAGCACCTGTTCAATCCTTATCAATGATTTATACCTCTAATTAATCTACAGACGTGCCGCTACATGAATCACATAGTTTCCGTTATTATTTGTTTCCGGTTTTTTTGCAAATGGCCGCCAAAAGTACATATAAATTTACCTATATTTTCGCAACCTCTTTTTCGCTTATCGCCAAGTCCCCGGTGGGGGCTCAGGGTCGAATCATATATTTCCGGAAACTGCTTGAAATTACCTATCCGGTGCAATTTATTTGATCCACCTAGGTCAAATACTTTAGCCGCTAGAGCGTTTTCAAGGTTACGAAAAACAGTGTGATTTCTTATCAATTTGTTACAAAATTTTGTGAACGCTTCATAATAGCCCCTGGTGGGGCTAGAGGGGAGCTTGAGGGCTTTTCTGAAAGCCCCAGGTGTGAACTAACTCGCAAATTAGTTTTGATCCCCCCCGGCCCCATACCCCCCGAAATGTAGTTACCCCAAAGGTCAAACATGGTCCAAAACGGTACTTACCTTTGTTTTTGTGATAACTCAGCACCTGTTCAATCCTTATCAATGATTTATACCTCTAATTAATCTACAGACGTGCCGCTACATGAATCACATAGTTTCCGTTATTATTTGTTTCCGGTTTTTTTGCAAATGGCCGCCAAAAGTACATATAAATTTACCTATATTTTCGCAACCTCTTTTTCGCTTATCGCCAAGTCCCCGGTGGGGGCTCAGGGTCGAATCATATATTTCCGGAAACTGCTTGAAATTACCTATCCGGTGCAATTTATTTGATCCACCTAGGTCAAATACTTTAGCCGCTAGAGCGTTTTCAAGGTTACGAAAAACAGTGTGATTTCTTATCAATTTGTTACAAAATTTTGTGAACGCTTCATAATAGCCCCTGGTGGGGCTAGAGGGGAGCTTGAGGGCTTTTCTGAAAGCCCCAGGTGTGAACTAACTCGCAAATTAGTTTTGATCCCCCCCGGCCCCATACCCCCCGAAATGTAGTTACCCCAAAGGTCAAACATGGTCCAAAACGGTACTTACCTTTGTTTTTGTGATAACTCAGCACCTGTTCAATCCTTATCAATGATTTATACCTCTAATTAATCTACAGACGTGCCGCTACATGAATCACATAGTTTCCGTTATTATTTGTTTCCGGTTTTTTTGCAAATGGCCGCCAAAAGTACATATAAATTTACCTATATTTTCGCAACCTCTTTTTCGCTTATCGCCAAGTCCCCGGTGGGGGCTCAGGGTCGAATCATATATTTCCGGAAACTGCTTGAAATTACCTATCCGGTGCAATTTATTTGATCCACCTAGGTCAAATACTTTAGCCGCTAGAGCGTTTTCAAGGTTACGAAAAACAGTGTGATTTCTTATCAATTTGTTACAAAATTTTGTGAACGCTTCATAATAGCCCCTGGTGGGGCTAGAGGGGAGCTTGAGGGCTTTTCTGAAAGCCCCAGGTGTGAACTAACTCGCAAATTAGTTTTGATCCCCCCCGGCCCCATACCCCCCGAAATGTAGTTACCCCAAAGGTCAAACATGGTCCAAAACGGTACTTACCTTTGTTTTTGTGATAACTCAGCACCTGTTCAATCCTTATCAATGATTTATACCTCTAATTAATCTACAGACGTGCCGCTACATGAATCACATAGTTTCCGTTATTATTTGTTTCCGGTTTTTTTGCAAATGGCCGCCAAAAGTACATATAAATTTACCTATATTTTCGCAACCTCTTTTTCGCTTATCGCCAAGTCCCCGGTGGGGGCTCAGGGTCGAATCATATATTTCCGGAAACTGCTTGAAATTACCTATCCGGTGCAATTTATTTGATCCACCTAGGTCAAATACTTTAGCCGCTAGAGCGTTTTCAAGGTTACGAAAAACAGTGTGATTTCTTATCAATTTGTTACAAAATTTTGTGAACGCTTCATAATAGCCCCTGGTGGGGCTAGAGGGGAGCTTGAGGGCTTTTCTGAAAGCCCCAGGTGTGAACTAACTCGCAAATTAGTTTTGATCCCCCCCGGCCCCATACCCCCCGAAATGTAGTTACCCCAAAGGTCAAACATGGTCCAAAACGGTACTTACCTTTGTTTTTGTGATAACTCAGCACCTGTTCAATCCTTATCAATGATTTATACCTCTAATTAATCTACAGACGTGCCGCTACATGAATCACATAGTTTCCGTTATTATTTGTTTCCGGTTTTTTTGCAAATGGCCGCCAAAAGTACATATAAATTTACCTATATTTTCGCAACCTCTTTTTCGCTTATCGCCAAGTCCCCGGTGGGGGCTCAGGGTCGAATCATATATTTCCGGAAACTGCTTGAAATTACCTATCCGGTGCAATTTATTTGATCCACCTAGGTCAAATACTTTAGCCGCTAGAGCGTTTTCAAGGTTACGAAAAACAGTGTGATTTCTTATCAATTTGTTACAAAATTTTGTGAACGCTTCATAATAGCCCCTGGTGGGGCTAGAGGGGAGCTTGAGGGCTTTTCTGAAAGCCCCAGGTGTGAACTAACTCGCAAATTAGTTTTGATCCCCCCCGGCCCCATACCCCCCGAAATGTAGTTACCCCAAAGGTCAAACATGGTCCAAAACGGTACTTACCTTTGTTTTTGTGATAACTCAGCACCTGTTCAATCCTTATCAATGATTTATACCTCTAATTAATCTACAGACGTGCCGCTACATGAATCACATAGTTTCCGTTATTATTTGTTTCCGGTTTTTTTGCAAATGGCCGCCAAAAGTACATATAAATTTACCTATATTTTCGCAACCTCTTTTTTCGCTTATCGCCAAGTCCCCGGTGGGGGCTCAGGGTCGAATCATATATTTCCGGAAACTGCTTGAAATTACCTATCCGGTGCAATTTATTTGATCCACCTAGGTCAAATACTTTAGCCGCTAGAGCGTTTTCAAGGTTACGAAAAACAGTGTGATTTCTTATCAATTTGTTTACAAAATTTTGTGAACGCTTCATAATAGCCCCTGGTGGGGCTAGAGGGGAGCTTGAGGGCTTTTCTGAAGCCCCAGGTGTGAACTAACTCGCAAATTAGTTTTGATCC